>NC_057807.1:327738530-327880649 GCF_018294505.1 Triticum aestivum | reverse complement strand
CCTTCACAAATGAATGCAACTGAAATTACAAAAAAAAGTTGATTATATTTTCACATAACAAATTTGATGATATTTTCAAATAATAAATTTGATGATATTTTTTCATATTCATAAATATTTTCAAATAACAAATTTGATGATATTTAAAAAAAAATATTACTGTGTTTATTCAAAATTATTACTGTTTCATATTCATATTCATTTTCTAAAAAATTATTAGATGCAACAAAAGATAATAAAAAATATTACTTATGGCGCACCTCTGGCTGGTGCGCCATTGCTATATAAAAAAAGATTACTAATGGCGCACCTCTGGCTGGTACACCATTGCTATATAAAAAAAGATTACTAATGGCGCACCGACCGCGGGTGCGCCATTGCTACCTAAAAAAACATACTAATGGTGCACCGCTGCGGAGAGCGCCATTAGTAAGCTTCCCCTCTAGCTAATTCCTCCCTCTCCTTCTCGCCAGATACCCTTCGTCCCTCTCCCTCGCCAGATCCACCCGCGCGCTGCCCCGCCGCCCCGACCCCTGCCGGACTCCACCCCCACCGCCCCCGCACACCCCACCACCGTAGCTCCCCCGCGCCGCCGGCCCCGCCACCCCGCGCCCCCACCACTGCAGCTCCCCAGCGCCGCCGCCCCCGCGCCCCATGCCAGAGGAGGAGGACCAGGAGGAGGACGACGACGAGGAGGAGATGACGACCGCCTCTACCTCAGCTCAGCCAGGCCACGCGACACCGAGCCGGGCACCGCCTCCTTCGTCGTCCCCCCTCCGCCCGCGCCCGCGCCCTCGACGTCCTCCCGCCCAAGCCGAGACGCAGAGACAGGCGAGTGGAGGAGCCCGCCACGCGTCACCGGAGCTTCAATGCTCAGCCGCTGCCGGAGCTTCAACGCCGGCGTCTTCCTCCATTCCTCCATCCCCTCCCCCAGGTGATTCCTCCCTTCTCCTCGACCCCCTCCCCTGCAAACCCTAGGGCCATGGCGGCAGGCTTCTTTCTCCCTTGTAAAAACATCCTCTCTATTGGCCTGCATGTATTTCAGAGAACAAATTCGTAGTTCATTTCATTCAGTTGGCCTGCATTAGCTAAGCATCAAGTGAACTTAACTATTTTAGACAGTTTCAGTTAACTATTTTGCGTTTGCTGAAGAGGTTCACCTATAGTTTCAAAAATTCAGTCACTAGATATATGCAATAATTTACAAAGAGCAAGTGATGTAGAGCAAAAATTCAGCAAATGATGTATAGTTTCAAAAATTCAGTGAAACTGAACCTACCCTATTGCTTCATGTAGCAAAGGCGGCAATGCAAGCAAGATCATGCTTGGCTTAGCCAAATCATGCTTGGTAACAATGAGAGAACAGGAACATTCTTGAACTCAAATTACTAGTCTGAACCATGCCAACTAAACTGTCTTCTCTTCTCTAGTCAGCCAACCACTAGCAATGATACTTAGCATTTTTGAAATTTTTGCAAATGTTGAATGGGAAGCTAATACCCAAATTGTGTGCATTTAATCCTTACACTGAGTACTCAATTTCAAATTCATGTTACTAAATTTTTCTAAACATGTTAAAATTGTCATGCTACTGAATGTTACAGAAATGCCAGGGAACACAGAAATACTAGGGCACACAACATTTAGAGTACTCTGAAATTCAGTTTTGAAATTTTTTGTTAGATAGTGGCTACACTAATCTAGAGTAGTATCCTAATCTGATGGAGTACTCGATTTAAAACTCCTAATCTGGACTAATATCCTAAAATCATTCCTAGAATTGCTGGAGTATAAATCATTAAACATTGATCATTGATGTTTGAGTATAAATCATGAAGAGCAATATCCATGTAACTGTACCTACAAGCTCCAAAACAAATTCAGCATTTCATTAACATTTCGCTACCTTCTGAAGCCACATAGGCTGCAGGTAAAACAAGTCCCAGAACTTCTTCCCTGATCCATCACAATAACCTTGCACACGTATAACTAGTAGTACTTGCCTGATTAAACACAACTCACTTTGGATTACTCCAACAGACAAGTGCCTTTGAACAGTACCGAAAGACCTTGCCAAGTATCTTCTTATTTTCTCCTTGATACAGAAGATGTGCCTTGCATGCTTGTGAGTCTTGCAACACATTGTGGTTGTCCGTGTAAGATGGAATTGACACAACCATTTAGAGAAGATATTACATCATACTCAGACGAGTCAGTAAGCTATAATAGATGTGCTTCTCTCCAAATTGTTTCTTATTCAGAGTATGAACAATGTTCAGCAGAAAGAAAAGGGTAACGTGCTTAATGTCCAAAAGTAACCGACAGTACCATGCTATGGTAGCTGGCTCGAGGATGTGGTGGGGGATCTTTGCATGCCTAACACTGATTTTTGTGACAGTACCCGAATATTACTGATGGTCTCTTTCTATAGATGCTGCATTTGTAGAGTGTACTGAGATCTTAGTGTCATTTATGACACATATTAGACAGTGTGCAGCTTTGTCATTTATGACACATATTAGACAGTGTGCAGCTTACCAGATGTATTGAACAAAATCATTTCTTTATTTTTGTTAAGCGGAGCGAAAAAAAATCATTTATCTGGTTTTATTATTTCCCATACCCACTTGGAACTGCAATTTCATTTATGTTGTTATAAGTTTGTTGCTGTCAGCATGAGTTTTAACTTGCCTTCATTTATCGAAATTCAGAATGTGCTGGACTATATGTTCATTGGTACTACTTGTGATGCTACTGCGGTACTACTTGGGAATTTTGTCAACTTGTGATGTTGCTGCTGTACCCCGAGAGGCCCTTGAGTTTGCCGGAATGTCGATTAACTTCTATTCTGGCAAATTCGGGTACTCCATATGTCCTATTTTCAGCAAAGGTCATGCTGAAATTTTCCGTGAATTTTAGCATGACTTTGCTAAAAATAGGACATATGGGGTACTTGCGACTAATGCATGGGCCGGGGTATCTTAGTACTTAATTAAGTAGGATCAACTGCCCCTTTATTCTTGCTGCATTAAACCATAGGTGGCAATAGAGCCAAGTGATTAGGCCCAACTTAGAATTCTCCTTAGCATCGATAAACCCTAGATGATAAACCCAACATAGGTGGCAATAGAGCCAAGTGATTAGTGCCAAGTTATTAGGCCCAACCTAGGGTGCCTCGGCATCGATATACCCTAAATGATGAAAACTTAACTTAGCATTTAGGGTGCCTCGGCGTCGACAAACCCTAAATGATGAAACCTTAGCTTTTAGGGTGCCTCGGTGTCGATGAGAACCTAAATGATGTACGCTTAGGCTTTTAGGGTGCCTCGGCATCGACAAACCCTAAATGATAAAAGCTTAGCTTTTGGGATGCCTCGGTGTCGACAAACCCTAAATGATGAGACCATGATCTTGTTCCTTGACAATAACTAACTTTTTGACCAAACGTTTTTCCTATTTAGAGTGAAACATGGCCCACAACGATGAGGCCGGCGGTTCGGGTGGCAAGCAATTCTGGGAGCTGTCCCAGGAGATGGAGGAAGAACCTCACCGCTATGAGGACCCCGTGGAAGACACTGATCCTGACTACACAACCCCTAGTGGCGTCGGGGATGACACCACTGATGGTGCCGCCGAGGATGCCACCACTGATGATGGCGGCGCACGCACAGATGGCAGCCAACCGAAGAGGCAACGGAAGGACCGGCGCCCGAGCGTGCTCGGCACCGTCAAGGAGGAATTTACTGAAGTGAACTCTGATGGGCATCCGACGGCGCCCAAAGAAGTAGTCAAGGGGTAATCGGTTCAGCTCGGGTGCATTCTCCGGAGCACTGTCTCGATCAACACCGAGAACCTAAGGCATAAGGACCGAGGGAATTTGCACAGCCTCCTCTTCACGAAGCTGCACAAACGATACAAGTTCCCTGCTAACTTTGCAAACACATGCCTCTCAGGGAATAAAGTGAACAGTGCCGCCCTCACGAGGATGAGCACGGCCCTGTCTACTTGGAGAAGCACGGTGAAGGCAATGATTGAAAAGGTGATAGTTATGAGAAGATCAAGGCGAAATATCCTTTGATCAGCGAAGATGACTACAAGGAGTTCAAGATCAAGTGCGAGAGTAGCGCAACCTCTGAATCAAGTCAGTGAGGGAAAGAAATGCGGCAGTTGAACTTAGGGGTCCACCAACTCATTCCTGGCAGTTACAGACTGGCGGAGCCTATATGGGACAAGGAGGACGCGGAGCGTGCCGAGCAAGGCCTACCGCCCTGCTTCGAGAAATACCGTGACAAGCAGACTGGAAACTTTCCCAGGTCCCGGTACAAGGAGGACCCGGTAACAAAGGAGCTTACCACGGATCCGAAGACCAGGGCGCTTGAGCTTGTTCTGGTAAGGAATACACCCCCGCGTAATTAGCTCCATATGGTTGCATTCTAATTAATCCCCAATATTTCTAAATGGTTCACGTTCCTTCCGCAGGACACTGAAAGCAGTAGCGCAGGGTCGTCTCAGAGCTCCCCTTTCAACACCACTTTAAATAGGGCGTTGAACGTAATGAAAAACAAGGATAAGCTCAGTAAGCCGTCGTCAGCTGGTCGTGTGGCTAGCAAAGGCTTGTCCACAAAATGGTTGTCATACTATACCGCTGGTGGGCGAAAGGAGAAAAAGACCAGCTCGGAAAGCTAGTCGCGCGAGGTTGAAGCACTCAAGGCACAAGTGGCGCGGATTCCGGAGATTGTCCAAGAGCAAGTGCAACAACAACTAGGAATGACGCTCACCGCCATGGTGCCTACATTGATTCATGGGCTGACGACATGGATTGCGGGCGGCCAACAGGGGCCTTCCCCGGTTCCTAGCTTCACGGCCAGCAACTCGCATAACACGCAGGCGGCACCATTGGTGTCTCCGGTGGCGCCATTGGTGTCTCTGGTGGAGGCGGTATTTGTGTCTCTAGCGCCGGCACGGGCATTGGAGCTTAATGCACCCGGGTGTACGCCGGCCGGCACCTCGCCAACAACTAGCCCCTCCGTCAGTTGCACACCTGTCGTTGGCGGTGCCTCGACATTAGCCGAGCTTGACGACATCACGGTAACTAAGCCTCTCGGCCGATGACTTCATCTCCTTGCCTTTGACTGGGCATCCCTGACTCCCTATATGTTTTCGCAGGGCGCCGCTGATGTTCCTTGCACTCTCCTGCACTTCGTGGGTGGCGAGTTGGTCGATGTCGCCAAGGGCAGAATCGTTCAACTAGGCAACCCCATGTTCCACGGTAATCCGATGCCACTCACAGTGTATAGGGTTGAACTGGTTCGGGTGCTGCCAGGCTGCGACGAGCTGTTACCTTCGATTCGACCCATTGGGGCCGACGAAGATGATGAGATTACCCTTAGCGCTTGCGTAAGCTGGCCCCTGCTTTGGCCGAAGAGCCAGATCCCTTTGGGGGCGGGGGACACCACCCCACAGACAAGACCGCCAGTCGTGCCGGTGCCAAGCCATGGCAAGAACTCCGCAACGCTACCGGACATGCCGGACATCCCTATGGCACAGGATCCGGACATGCATATGGCACAGGATCCGGACGATATCGACAACGATGACGGTACATTTACCAACGTCGATAAGTACTTTGCCGAACATGGGTACGGTGACGAGTTCTGCGGGCCTCCTTCTCAAGAACCCAACCAAGACGACCACGATCTAGCTGGTACGACGGAGAAACCCAATTGCAGCAGGCGTCGTCTGGCGTTCAGTTCTCAGGAGACGCCTCCAGCTGCCGCCTTCACCAAGCCTCAGATAGCTGAGGTGCGAAATATTATCAGCCCCAACACGCTCAAGAAGGCGATCTGTGAGCAGAACTTGGTCCCATTACAGCAGATCAAGAAGAAGGGAAGGAAACGAAAGACTAACAAGGGCGCCAGTGCGAGCCAGCCGACATCGAGTATGATCCGTGCTCAGGACGGCCCACCTTCACCTAAGGATATCTCGAGGAGGGTTCATGTGGCGGGTAGGGTGATGCTACCGACAAATATGCTCAACGCTGCAACCAGTGCTATGCGGAGTCTGCACGACAGTGTTCTTTCTTTGGAGAAGCAGCGCCTCTCCCAGAATGATGTGGCATACCCGGTTTTCGTGTCCAAGGTGCCAGAGGGCAAGGGCTTTGTGGATGGCGCCATCGGGGGTACGATCATCCTGTGGTTTGATGACACCTTTGCTATGTTTAACCTTCATCCGTTGCACTACACCTTCGTTCGGCTGTTTTTGCTGAGTATGGAGATGCGGATCATTCAAGACAAGACCCCACACATCATGATAGTCGGCCCCTTCTACATGCGTGCCAAGATCTTGGGTAGCGCTGGGGACCGGCAAGTCACGAGTTCACACCTCGAGGGCGTCATTCTGGCAAACCCAGATAAGGATAACTTCCTCGTGCCTTACTTTCCCGAGTAAGTCATCCCCTCACCGCCCTGTAACAAATGATATCTTAGATTTCCATCATTCTTTTTTTTCTAACATTCTGTGTTCTGTGCAGTGCCACATTGCACACTCATCCTCTTAAGCCCGAAATATTCCATGGCCACGTATTTCGACCCGAACCGTGAGTCCAAGATAGACTACACAAATATCAAGAAAGTTCTTGATGATTCTTTCCCCGGCTACCCCACATCTGGATGCACCTTTAAGAGGCCAGTTCATAGGTACGGCAGGCACGTGTTCACCCACAATATGACGTTCCCCTGTGTCAAGAAGCCGCCTGGCGGTCAGAAGGATGCCTACTACGCCCTCCATCACATGCGGGCGATCGTACGGGACCATAATCACTTTCTGCTACCAAATAATGTCAAAGATTGGGCCGCAAGCTTGGCGGCAATCCAGGACTTGGACCTCCGACAAGAATTCTTTCGCATCCAATCGGAGTTTGCAGAAATCATCCAGCAAGATGTCCTTCGTACCTCGGGGTAGTTCTACCTCAGATATCAACCGTCCAACAGTGAGATAGACACAACGCTACAAATGCAGGCTGACAACGCCCGCGACTTCATGACCATCACGAAAGACGGTGACTTCATCCACGCTCCAGTCCCATGAGTCGAGTCGAAAGTAGTGATGCTATGTGTAGTTCTGAAACATCGATTAGCTCATGTTGTAATTGAACTTTAATGAACTTGTATGTCTCTTTGGTTTGGACAGTCGTTCAACTTAGATGCAATCGATGCTATTTATTAGTAGGATCATGAATCGTGCTATTAATGTCTTGCTTTTCTCTTCCGATCCTTTTGTTGCATACTTATATATTGCTTATGTATTGTCTGTTGTTTGGCTTGTGCATATAGATGCCACCATATGTCGTGTACAAGGGTAAGGTTCCCGGAGTCTACGATGACTGGGAGGAGTGTCGGAGACAGGTTCACTGTTTCAGCGGTAGCACTTACAAAGGGTACACCACTAGGGCGGAGGTGGAATCTAGATACGCCCTATCTAGCGAGAGAGAGGACGGAGCATTGGAGGAACTGGATGAAGACCAGTTTCATCGCGATGATACTCATCGTGATGACCGCAGCTCTCTTCTATGTGATGGTAGTTTAGATGATCGATATCGACTTGTAATGTGAAGACAAACACGCTACTCGCGGTCTCGAGACTTGTAATGTTCTATCTTTGTTCGGTCTTTTGAATTCGGAGACTAATATGGTGAATTGTATTCGGAGACTAATCTTCCATTGTATTCGATGAATCTGCTGTTGCTGTGTGGTGCTGTCTATATTCTGTCCAATAATATATTTTGTAACCTGTGCAAAAATCAGAAAAGTAAAAAAAACCTAATATTCATACTAATGGCGCATCACCCCAAAGTGCGCCATTAGTATGCCAAAGGATACTAATGGCGCATCACCCCACAGTGCGCCATTAGTATGCCAAAGTATACTAATGGCGCATCACCCCACAGTGTGCCATTAGTATGCCAAAGCACACGGGTAAATATGGCCCCCTGGGAGGCATACTAATGGCGCATGTTGCTCTATACTAATGGTGCACGGTTTGGTGCGCCATTAGTATACCAGATACTAATGGTGCACCAGTGATGGGCCATTAGTATATAATACTAGTGGCGTGGTACTAGTGGCGCACCAGTAGTGCGCCATTAGTAGGCAAAACTGGTGTGCCACTAGTAGGCCTTTTCCTAGTAGTGCAATGGCTATTGCATGCATGTAGCCTGCATGCATATCCAATCGAGCAGCCCCATGCGCTTGGTTCCATGGGGAGAGTGTTGGAATCTAGGATGGAGGAAATAAAGTGACGTGCTTAAATGCAGCGGCCTAGTAAAAACGGTACAACATGTGATAGCTCATGGGAGTAATAAACCAGGACGGAGGTAGTACCTCCTTGGCGTATGGTTGTATGGGTTTATGTTGCGAGATGTTGAACCTGGTAGTTCTAGGGAAAATACTATGTTTTAGATGTTGGTTTTCAGTAATGAAAATCGGGAGGGGGAAACCCTTCTTTGATAAAAAAAACTACTACCTCTGTTCTGGTTTACTAGTCCCCATCGTATTTTGGGTCAAAGTTTTCTGGTATTTTACTTGTAAAATGTGAATGGAAAACGAGATTTTGTTATACCCAAACAAAAAAGGACTAGAGGGAGTGATTTCTTTGACACGGACGCGACCTCTCATAGAGCAGGTATTGAACCGGCGCGCCAGCCAAGAGGGCCCCACTCGCTGCAGGCCCGGCTGAACACGCCTCCTCGCCGCATGCAACCGACTTCAGACTGCCCCGCCTGCCTCCATTGAATCCGCGCGTGTGCCGGCAACATGTCCTTCCACGAGTCGGCCGGCATTTTAGAGCACAAAAAATGACCAAAATATAATTAATTACGCATGGTCTTGACTTGTTGTGCTCGCACTGGTAGAAGGAACTAGAGGTTTTTCTTTATTTATAATTATCCTCACATTTTTTTGGCTTTGAAGTGAATCATGGTTGTGGACATTATCTATGAATGTGCAGATATCTGTGAACATGAGTTTGATGGAAGTTGAACTTGGAATGTCGGGCTTGCGCGTGAACTATACCATGTTCAATGCTTCGTCTGTTATTGTTTGGAAAGTAATTGTTGTTACTACATGATCCGAAAAAAAATATTTTGTGCCACATCAGTAGATGCATGGACATCACAACAGGCATGCTGACTGGATAAACATTTGAACCTAGCTATTATGAAGGAAATTTTGTATTAACAACAGTTTTAGATAGCAGGAGACGCCTAGCCTGCTCTGGCTCTGCTAGCTTATTTCTGGCTTCTTCCATCTCTTCTTTGGCTTGGGTGAAGAGAGCATCTGATTGCTCTTTTCGCTTCTTCGGGAACTCGGCTACATTCTCAAGGGCTGCTCCATGCTTTCTTTCATCCTTTACTAGAGCCATGAGGACACGAACAGCTGAAGACTCCACCTGGCTTGTGTGTAATCCAGCATCATCTTCGAATTTGCACCTTATGTGTAATCCAGCATCATTAGGGAACTGGCACCTTGTGTGTAATCCAGCCTCATTTTGCAAAGATGATCTCGAGGTTGACCATACTTCCCTCCTCGCAGGAACTGCATCTTGACATGAAGTTACTTCTTTTTTAGATCAATACTCAGTGCAACCCAGATCCATTTAGTAGAAGTCACATAAACATGACTCGGAGAAGTGAATTCAAAAGGAAAAATATATAAAAACAGACTACAAGTTGAGAACACCCACTTCCTACATCAAGCCAAAAACAAAAGCCTTAGGAACGATTAAGACTCTTCTTATTACACATCCAAGAACACGAGGCTAAGAGAAACAGAAACTACAACATATACACATCAAAGAACACGAGGTTAAACGAAAGTAATTGAAAGGGTGTTACTTACCAAAGCTCGTTTTACAGGTTCGGTGCAGCTCCTCTTTAACTTGCCACGCTCCTTGAAGATGTCCCCAATATCCCATGTTTGGTCTTCATTGCTCCTCTACATGTTCGCACTCGTGGTTTTAAAATATCAGCATGGCAAGAAAAATATACTACTAGTAATACTCACACATCTTGTGGGCAATGTTAAAGCACTCGTCTGCCATGTTAGAGCATCTCCAACAGAAGCGCAACACGCGGTGCTTTAAAAAAGCGTTTATAGTGCCGAGATCGAGAAGTAGAGATAGAGAGTAGAGACTAGAGAGTAGAGGATAGTTCTCAGCATAGATATAGCATAGATAGATAAAAAATAGATAATTCAACTACTCCTCATCGTCCGACTCCTTCTCGGTGATGTCCTCCACCGACGTCTGAATGTAGGTGTGAAGATACCAATAGTTGTTAGATTCCCAGGGCGACGCTGCTCCTAGCCTCATGTTGAATTGAGCGTCTGCTTTTTGCCTACGCTTGCCCTTGTGATAGGCGTCTTGCTCCACCCTCCTCTTCTCCTCCTCTCCGCCCTCCTTTGCATGTTGATGATGTCCTGCGGGAAGCATTGGCGCCACAACGCCATGGCTTCCTCGTCCATCTCAGCGATCCCCCACCTCTGGTTGTCGCGACGATCCTCATCGGTGATAAGCCGTGGCAGAGGCGCGAGCTCCTTCTCCCGCTCCTGCGTCAGCACGTTGGGGAAGTTCAATGTTCTATGAGGCCACTGGAGGCACCACGCCGCCGTGTCGCACGTGCGGGAGGCCTCTTTGGCGGTGCTGAAATTGCTGAGGCTGAGGCGCCTCCCGCGGGACTGGATCTCGGCGGAGAAGCTGCTAGAGGGGCGCGCGCGGATGCCATGGTATCCCCAAGTTTCTCGGTGATGCGGCGGCTTGGTGGTGCGGCAGCGGCAAGGCGAGAAAGAGCAGGGAGAGAGCGGTGGCAAGGCACAGAGCGGGGACAGAGCAGTGGCAAGGCACAGAGCGGTGGGAGGGCGTTGGATTTTATAAAGCACGCCGGACGCCGCACGCCAAAACTAGCGCACGCCTGGCCTCTTTTTGCTGTGCGCGCGCAATACTTTCCCGACGTCCCTGATATCTCTACTCTCTTCTCTATTGTTATATTTATTTTATATTTAATATTTATCTCTCCTTCTCTACTCTCTACTTTTTTTCTTTTAAAAAACAGAGTTGGTGATGATGGTGTGCCTGCCATCCTGCAATATAGGCCATCCGATTTATATCCGACGGATAGGAAGGAAACCATGGCAATATTGCAGAAAGATACCCACACCCCTCTCTAGATTTGCAAATAAGGCCTTCACTCGTTCATCCTTTTCTCCCACAAGATAAACTACTCATACAAATGCATCTTGATGTTCCGTGCAATGCATGGGCATCTTGCTAGTTGTTGCAAAAAGCCCATGTGTGTGTGAGAGAGAGAGGAGAGAGAAGGAGGACGGAGTGCATGTGTGACAAAGACACAAAGAGTGTGTGTGCTAGAGGTATCAGCTTAAAATGAGGCGATAGTGTGTGTGTGCACGATCGAGAGGGCGTGGCTCAAGAAGGGAAGAAAAATATACATAGATACAAGGAGCGGGAGAGAGACATGTATGCGATGGTGGAAGCACGAGTATGCGGGTGTATAAACCTATCTAGAGGCTAGTCGATAAATGTTTGTGAGAGAAATACGAGTCGGGGCATCTTGCTAGTTCAAAAAAGTTTCCATCATTTTCCACACTACTGGTTGCAGATGAAGAACCTACCCAAGCACAGCGATATAGGAGCGACGCACAATTACAAGCTGATATTCTGTTGGACAATGGAGGCTATAACCAATTACTTTTACGGGAAAAATAGCAACGAGGAAATTTGAAGGGTATGTATGAACAAAATTGGAACTGCACATGTACTGCTAAGTGATTCAATACACACATTACCAATCAAGGAGGAGAACGATGGCCGCAGCGGCCTCTGTGCATCATGGTCGGCAACGAGAGTCAGTTCATTGTCCATGTTGGTGGTGCTTCTGCGCTTGGTGTCGGCTTCCGGGAAGCAGATCCGAGACCATGGGATATGGTGTCGGGGAAGCGGCTCCGTGTACGACGATGACGGTGGACCGGCTCCACTGCGGCGTACAAGGTCGTCGATGAGGCAGATGCACTGTGGTGGACGAGTGTGCCGATGTAGAAGGGGAGGAGCACGAAGGTTGTGGTGCCATGGAGAAGTCTATTTTGTGGTGGGGATAGAAAATGGGGAGTATTCAGGTGTACTACTCTAGGTACCGGGGGGCTTGGCTGGGTAGGGTGAACCTGAAGTTACAAAAACAGTCCCCTACCAAGCATCATCTATAGGCCTATTCCGAAGGCTATGATGGTAACTTCCCACTGCTCGAATCAGGGTCATGGGAGATTTTCCCGCCGACCTCAAAATTTTGCGACACTTAACTCCCCGTGTGGCGTGCTGGGTGATTCGGCTAAGCAACTAGCGAGTAGTACTAGTAACTACTAGTACTCCCTCCGTTTTTATTAACACTGCATATTAGGTTTGAATGAAGTCAAACTTCCTAAAGTTTGACCAAGTTTATAGAAAAATATAAAAATTTACCATAACAAATATGTATGTTGTGAAAGTACACTCCATAATGAATCTAATGGTATTTATTTGTTATTGTATATGTTAATATTTTTTGTTATAAACTTTCTGAGAGTTTACAAAACTTGACTTTGACCAATGCTAATACGCGGACTTAAATAAAAATGGAGGGAGTACACATTTGTAGTGAATTAATCATTTGTTGTAATTGTGAAATAAATATATTAGGCTATTGACTTTGAATGTAATGGTCTATACAATTCAATAGTTACAATCATTGTTGAATGCAAGATGTATACGAGGTCTATAGTACTTCACAATATGCTCAAACTCACATAATCCAGTGAAATGAGAATCTAAATGCATTTCATAGTTATACTTTGTAGGATGCAACAAAACCGTACAAACCATAACTCTACATCATCCATTATAAAAGCAAGATTTTGAACACATCCCAATGTGTGAATGAAACATGTAGAGAGAGCTTGCGATGATGTAGCAGATAGGGCGGGAAAGATTGTATGTATGTGGATGAGAGAGTAGGAGACAAACCTAACAAGACAGAGAGAGAGAGAGAGAGAGAGAGAGAGAGTGAGAAAGAGAGAGAGAGGAAGAAGTTAGGCTTGTGAGAAAGATGGAGACATGTAATATACATGAGATGTGTTTGCATCCGGATTCTGTACACGTGGAAGGAGAAGAAACAACGGATTTCATGAGAGAGCTGGAAAAACATGGACAAGAGGGGGAGGATCTCGTGTGTTGAGGGATTGATAATTTTGTGCGGGGAGAGAGGGATTGGTAATTTTGTGCGGGAGAGAGACGGCGGGGGAGGAGTCAGTCAGCCGTCGTCACATCATCCTGCTTCCAAATGGCCCCACATTCTCTAGCACAGTGTGGTCACCGTCTTTGATCTCCTCGATGCCGTCTTTGAAGATTGAGGTGTTGTGCATGCTGGGGTGTAGAGAAGCACAACCTAGAGTGGTCGCCATATAACCTTGGATGGGGATGAATTGTGTGCTCGGGGGAGGGGGTTTGTGTGTGCGGTGTGTGTGTGTGTGTGTGTGTGTGGGTGGGTGGGTGGGTGTGTGTGGGTGTGGGTGTGTGTGTCAGATATTGACAGAAAACAAACCTATGGAGAGAAAAGTGTGTGTATGTGACGGAAAGCTAAATGCTAAACAGGGTTTTCACGAAGAGGTTGTGCGTGCGAGATAGACAGCGATGTGCGGGCATGAGGTGGGCAGGGGCCGGGTGAGGGTGTCAAAATGTGTGCGTTGATGCATGTGTTACATGCGATCGTGCGAGGGACAGACGAATCAAGAGAGATGGTTGTTATGTTACGGATGCTCCTCCCTCTCTCTCTCTCTGTCACACAGACAAGTAAAATAGAAGACCGTTCTCTCATGTCTACACAATGTATCGGCATCTGTCTACGTCTCAGTCATGCATGTGTTGGGAAACATAGTAATTTCAAAAAAATCCTATGCACACACAAGATCATGGTGATGCATAGCAAAGAGAGGGGAGAGTTTCATCCATGTACCCTCGTAGACTGTAAGCGGAAGCGTTAAGACAACGCGGTTGATGTAGTCATATGTCTTAACGATCGACCGATCCAAGTACCGAACGTACGGCACCTCCGCGATCTGCACACGTTCAGCTCGGTGACGTACCATGAACTCACGATCAAGTAGAGCTTTGAGGGAGAGTTTCATCAGCACGACAGCGTGATGACGGTGTTGATGAAGCTACCGACGCAGGGCTTTGCCTAAGCACCGCTACGATATGACCGAGGTTGATTATGGTGGAGGGGGGCACCGAACACGGCTAAAGATCAATGATCAAGTTGTGTGTCTTGGGGTGCCCCCCCCCGCCCCCATATATAAAGGAGCTAGGGGGGAGGCAGCCGGCCAGGAGGAGGGCGCGCCAAGGGGGGAGTCCTACTCCCACCGGGAGTAGGACTCCTCCTTTCTTAGTAGGAGTAGGAGAAGGGGGAAAGAGGAGAGAGGGAGGAAGGAAAGGGGGGCGCCGCCCCCCTCCTTGTCGAATTCGGACTAGAGGGGGAGGGGCGCGCGGCCCTGCCTTGGCTGTCCCTCCTCTTCTCCACTAGGGCCCAATAGGCCCATTATACTCCCCGGGGGGTTCCAGTAACCCCCCGGTACTACGGTATATGTCCGAACTTGCCCGGAAAACATCCGAAGTCCAAACATAGTCATCTAATATATCAATCTTTATGTATCGACCATTTCGAGACTCCTCGTCATGTCCGTGATCATATCCGGGACTCCGAACTACCTTCGGTACATCAACACACATAAACTCATAATACCAATCATCACTGAATGTTAAGCGTGCGGACCCTATGGGTTCGAGAACTATGTAGACAGGACCGAGACACGTCTCCGGTCAATAATCCATAGCGGAACCTGGATGCTCATATTGGCTCCTACATAATCTACGAAGATCTTTATCGGTCAAACCGCATAACAACATACGTTGTTCCCTTTGTCATCGGTATGTTACTTGCCCGAGATTCGATCGTCGGTATCTCAATACCTAGCTTAGTCTCGTTACCGGCAAGTCTCTTTACTCGTTCTATAATACATCATCCCGTAACTAACTCATTAGTCACATTGCTTGCAAAGCTTATAGTGATGTGCATTACCGAGAGGGCCCAGAGATACCTCTTCGACAATCAGAGTGACAAATCCTAATCTTGATCTATGCAAACTCAACAAGTACCATCGGAAACACCTATAGAGAACCTTTATAATCACCCAGTTACATTTGGTAGCACACAAAGTGTTCCTCCGGTAATCAGGAGTTGCATCATCTCATAGTCATAGGAACATGTATAAGTCATGAAGAAAGCAATAGCAGTAAACTAAAACGATCAAGTGCTAACCTAACAGAATAGGTCATGTCATTCACATCATTCTCCTAATGATGTGATCCCGTTTATCAAATGACAACTCATGTCTATGGTTAGGAAACCTTAACCATCTTTGATCAACGAGCTAGTCAAGTAGAGGCATACTAGTGACACTTTATTGTCTATGTATTCACATATGTATTATGTTTTCGGTTAATACAATTCTAGCATGAATAATAAACATTTATCATGAAATAAGGAAATAAATAATAACTTTATTATTGCCTCTAGGGCATATTTCCTTAAGTCTCCCACTTGCACTAGAGTCAATAATCTAGATTACATAGTAATGATTCTAACACCCATGGAGTCTTGGTGCTGATCATGTTTTGCTCGTGAGAGAGGCTTAGTCAACGGGTCTACAACATTCAGATCCGTATGTATCTTGCTAATCTCTATGTCTCCCACCTGGACTATGTCACAGATGGAATTGAAGCGTCTCTTGATGTGCTTGGTTCTCTTGTGAAATCTGGATTCCTTTGCCAAGGCAATTGCACCAGTATTGTCACAAAAGATATTCATTGGACCCGATACACTAGGTATGACACCTAGATCGGATATGAACTCCTTCATCTAGACTCCTTCATTTGCTGCTTCCAAAGCAGCTATGTACTCCGCTTCACACGTAGATCTCACCACAATGCTTTGTTTAGAACTGCACCAACTAACAGCTCCACTCTTCAATATAAACACGTATCCGGTTTGCGGTTTAGAATCATCCGGATCAGTGTCAAAGCTTGCATCGACGTAACCATTTACGATGAGCTCTTTGTCACCTCCATAAATGAGAAACATATCCATAGTCCTTTTCAGGTATTTCAGGATGTTCTTGGCCGTTGTCCAGTGATCCACTCCTGGATTACTTTGGTACCTCCCTGCTAAACTAATAGCAAGGCACACATCATGTCTGGTACACAGCGTTGCATAGATGATAGAGCCTATGCCTGAAGCACGGGGAACATTTTTCATTTTCTCTCTATCTTCTGCAGTGGTCGGGTATTGAGTCTGACTCAACTTCACATCTTGTAACACAGGCAAGAACCCTTTCTTTGCTTGATCCATTTTGAAGTTTTTCAAAACTTTGTCAAGGTATATGCTTTTTGAAAGTCCAATTAAGCGTCTTGATATATCTCTATAGATCTTGATGCCCAATATGTAAGAAGCTTCACCGAGGTATTTCATCGAAAAACTCTTATTCAAGTATCCCTCTATGCTATCCAGAAATTCTATATCATTTCCAATCAACAATATGTCATCAACATATAATATTAGAAATGCTACAGAGCTCCCACTCATTTTCTTGTAAATACATGCTTCTCCAAAAGTCTGTATAAAACCATATGCTTTGATCACACTATCAAAACGTTTATTCCAACTCCGAGAGGCTTGCACCAGTCCATAAATGGATCACTGGAGCTTGCACACTTTGTTAGCACCTTCCGGATCAACAAAACCTTCTGGTTGCATCATATACAACTCTTCTTCCAGAAATCCATTCAGGAATGCAGTTTTGACATCCATTTGCCAAATTTCATAATCATAAAATGCGGCAATTGCTAACATGATTCGGACAGACTTAAGCATCGCTACGGGTGAGAAAGTCTCATCGTAGGCAATCCCTTGAACTTGTCGAAAACCTTTCACAACAAGTCAAGATTTGTATACAGTAACATTACCGTCAGCATTAGTCTTCTTCTTCAAGATCCATTTATTCTCGATGGCTTGCCGATCATCGGGAAAGTCAACCAAAGTCCACACTTTGTTCTCATACATATATCCCATCTTAGATTTCATGGCCTCAAGCCATTTTGCGGAATCTGGGCTCATCATCGCTTCCTCATAGTTCGTAGGTTCGCCATGGTCAAGTAACATGACCTCCAGAATAGGATTATCATACCACTCTGGTGCGGATCTTACTCTGGTTGACCTACGAGGTTCGGTAGTAACTTGATCTGAAGTTTCATGATCAATATCATTAGCTTCCTCACTAATTGGTGTAGCGTCATAGAAACCGGTTTCTATGATGAACTACTTTTCAATAAGGGAGCAGGTACAGTTACCTCATCAAGTTCTACTTTCCTCCCACTCACTTCTTTCGAGAGAAACTCCTTCTCTAGAAAGGATCCAAATTTAGCAACAAATGTCTTGCCTTCGGATCTGTGATAGAAGGTGTACCCAACAGTCTCCTTTGGGTATCCTATGAAGACACATTTCTCCGATTTGGGTTCAAGCTTATCAGGTTGAAGCTTTTTCACATAAGCATCACAGCCCCAAACTTTAAGAAATGACAACTTTGGTTTCTTGCCAAACCACAGTTCATAAGGCATCGTCTCAGCGGATTTTGATGGTGCCCTATTTAACGTGAATGCAGCCGTCTCTAAAGCATAACCCCAAAAAGATAGCGTTAAATCGATAAGAGATATCATAGATCGCACCATATCTAGTAAAGTACAATTACAATGTTCAGACACACCATTACGCTGTGGTGTTCTGGGTGGCGTGAGTTGCGAAACTATTCCGCATTGTTTCAAATGAAGACCAAACTCATAACTCAAATATTCTCCTCCACGATCAGATCATAGAAACTTTATTTTCTTGTTACGATGATTTTCCACTTCACTCTGAAATTCTTTGAACTTTCAAATGTTTAAGACTTATGTTTCGTTAAGTAGATATACCCATATCTTCTCAAATCATCTGTGAAGGTGAGAAAATAATGATACCCGCCGCGTCCTCAATACTCATCGGACTGCATACATCGGTATGTATTATTTCCAATAAGTCATTAGCTCGCTCCATTGTTCCAGAGAACGGAGTTTTAGTCATCTTGCCCATGAGGCATGGTTCGCAAGTACCAAGTGATTCATTATCAAGTGATTCCAAAAGTCCATCCGTATGGAGTTTCTTCATGCACTTTACACCAATATGACCTAAACGACAGTGCCATAAATAAGTTGCACTATCATTATCAACTCTGCATCTTTTGGTTTCAATATTATGAATATGTGTATCACTACCATCGAGATTTAATATAAATAGACCACTCTTCAAGGGTGCATGACCATAAAAGATATTACTCATATAAATAGAATAACCATTATTCTCTCATTTAAATGAATAATCGTCTCGCATCAAACAAGATCCAGATATAATGTTCATGCTCAACGCTGGCACCAAATAACAATTATTCAGGTCTAAAACTAATCCCGAAGGTAGATGTAGAGGTAGCGTGCCGACCGCGATCACATCGACTTTGGAACCATTTCCCACGTGCATCGTCACCTCGTCCTTAGCCAATCTTCGCTTAATCCGTAGTCCCTGTTTTGAGTTGCAAATATTAGCAACAGAACCGGTATCAAATACCCAGGTGATGATACTGCGAGCATTAGTAAGCTACACATCAATAACATGTATATCACATATACCTTTGTTCACCTTGCCATCCTTCTTATCCGCCAAATACTTGGGGCAGTTCCGCTTCCAGTGACCAGTCTGTTTGCTGTAGAAGCACTCAGTCTCAGGTTTACGTCTAGACTTGGGTTTCTTCTCCTGAGCGGCACCTTGTTTGTCGTTCTTCTTGAAGTTCCCCTTCTTCTTCCCTTTACCTTTTTTCTTGAAACCGGTGGTCTTGTTGACCATCAACACTTGATGCTCCTTCTTGATTTCTACCTCCGCAGCCTTTAGCATCACGAAGAGCTCAGGAATAGTCTTTTCCATCCCTTGCATATTATAGTTCATCATGAAGCTCTTGTAGCTTGGTGGAAGTCATTGAAGAATTCTGTCAATGACACTATCATCAGGAAGATTAACTCCCAGTTGAATCAAGTGATTATTATACCCAGACATTTTGAGTATATGTTCACTGACAAAACTATTCTCCTCCATCTTGCAGCTATAGAACTTATTGGAGACTTCATATCTCTCAATCTGAGCATTTGCTTGAAATATTAACTTCAACTCCTAGAACATCTCATATGCTCCATGACGTTCAAAACGTCGTTGAAGTCCGAGTTCTAAGACGTAAAGCATGGCACACTGAACTATCGAGAAGTCATCTTCTTTGCTCTGCCAGACGTTCACAATGTCTGCAGTTGCATCTGCAGCAGGCCTGGCACCCAGCGGTGCTTCCAGGACGTAATTCTTCTATGCAGCAATGAGGATAATCCTCAAGTTACGGACCCAGCCCGTGTAATTGCTACCATCATCTTTCAACTTTGCTTACTCAAGAAACGCATTAAAATTCAATGGAACAACAACACAGGCCATCTATCTACAACAACATAGACAAGTAAAAAATACTATGAGGTACTAAGTTCATGATAAATTAAAGTTCAATTAATCATATTACTTAAGAACTCCCACTTAGATAGACATCCCTCTAATCATCTAAGTGATCACGTGATCCAAATCAACTAAACCATGTCCAATCATCACGTGGGATGGAGTAGTTTTCAATGGTGAACATCACTATGTTGATCATATCTACTATATGATTCACGCTCGACCTTTCGGTCTCAGTGTTCCGAGGCCATATCTGCATACGCTAGGCTCGTCAAGTCTAACCTGAGTATTCTGCGTGTGCAAAACTGTCTTACACCCATTGTATTTGAACATAGAGCTTATCACACCCGATCATCACGTGGTGTCTCGGCACGAAGAACTTTCGCAACGGTGCATACTCAGGGAGAACACTTATACCTTGAAATTTAGTGAGAGATCATCTTATAATGATACCGTCAATCAAAGCAGAATAAGATGCATAAAATATAAACATCACATGCAATCAATATAAGTGATATGATATGGCCATCATCAACTTGTGCCTTTGATCTCCATCTCCAAAGCACCGTCATGATCACCACCATCACCGGCGCGACACCTTGATCTCCATCGTAGCATCGTTGTTGTCTCGCCAACTATTGCTTCTACGACTATTGCTACCGCTTAGTGATAAAATAAAGCAATTACAGGGCGATTTGCATTGCATACAATAAAGCGACAACCATATGGCTCCTGCCAGTTGCCGATAACTCTGTTACAAGACATGATCATCTCATACAATAAAATTTTGCATCATGTCTTGACCATATCACATGACAACATGCCCTGCAAAAACAAGTTAGACGTCCTCTACTTTGTTGTTGCAAGTTTTACGTGGCTGCTACGGGCTGAGCAAGAACCGTTCTTACCTACGCATCAGAACCACAACGATATTTCATCAAGTTAGTGTTGTTTTAACCTTCTCAAGGACCGGGCGTAGCCACACTCGGTTCAACTAAAGTTGGAGAAACTGACACCCACTAGCCACCTATGTGCAAAGCACGTCGGTAGAACCAGTCTCGCGTAAGCGTACGCGTAATGTCGGTCTGGGCCGCTTCATCCAACAATACCGCCGAACCAAAGTATGACATGCTGGTAAGTAGTATGACTTGTATGGCCCACAACTCACTTGTGTTCTACTCGTGCATAGAACATCTACGCATAAACCTGGCTCGGATGACACTGTTGGGAAACATAGTAATTTCAAAAAAATCGTACGCACAAGCAAGATCATGGTAATGCATAGCAACGAGAGGGGAGAGTGTCGTCCACGTACCCTCGTAGACCTTAAGAGGAAGCATTATGACAACGCGGTTGATGTAGTCGTGCGTCTTCACGTTCGACCGATCCAAGTACCGAACTTACGGAACCTT
Source organism: Triticum aestivum (assembly GCF_018294505.1). Classification (NCBI taxonomy): domain Eukaryota; kingdom Viridiplantae; phylum Streptophyta; class Magnoliopsida; order Poales; family Poaceae; genus Triticum; species Triticum aestivum. Next base: position 327,859,517 of record NC_057807.1, on the reverse strand, counting down.
CGCGATCTGCACACGTTCAGCTCGGTGACGTCCCACATACTCACGATCCAGTAGAGCTTCCATAAGCACGACGGCATGATGACGGTGCTGATGAAGCTACCGACGCAGGGCTTTGCCTAAGCATCGCTACGATATGACCGAGGTGGATTATGGTGGAGGGGGCAACGCACACGGCTAAAGATCAGTTATCAACTTGTGTGTCTTGGGGTGCCCCCCCGCCCCCATATATAAAGGAGCTAGGGGGAGGCGGCCGGCCAGGAGGAGGGCGCGCCTAGGGGGGGGGTCCTACTCCCACCAGAAGTAGGACTCCTCCTTTCCTAGTAGGAGTAGGAGAAGGGGGCAGGAGGAGAGAGGGTTGAGGGAAAGGGGGGCACCGCCCCCCCCCCTCCTTGTCCAATTCGGACTAGAGGGGGAGGTGGCACGTGGCCCTGCCTTGTGTGACGCCCTCGATTCAATCGTACACTAATCATACACGCAAATGTGTATGATCAAGATCAAGGACTCACGGAAAGATATCACAACACAACTCTAGACACAAAAATAAAATAATACAAGCTTTATGTTACAAGCCAGGGGCCTCGAGGGCTCTAATACATAAGCTCGAAAACACAAGAGTCAGCGGAAGCAACAATATCTGAGTACAGACATAAGTTAGACAAGTTTGCCTTAAGAAGGCTAGCACAAAAGCAACATCGATCAAAAAGGCAAGGCCTCCTGCCTGGGAGCCTCCTAACTACTCCTGGTCGTCGGCGTCCGTCATGTGGTAGTAGGCACCCTCGGGGTAGTAGCAGTCGTCGGTGGTGTCGTCTGGCTCCTGGGCTCCACCATCTGGTTGCAGCATCCGAGAAGAATGGAAAGAGGTGGAAAAAGGGAAGCAAAGCAACCGTGAGTACTCATCCAAAGTACTCGCAAGCAAGGATCTACGCTACATATGCAACATTATCAAAGGAAGGCTGTATATGTGGACTGGGCTGCAGAAATGCCAGAATAGAGAGAAGGCCTAGTCCTATCGAAGACTAGCATCTTCAGCATCTTCAAGCATGTTGCAGCATCAGAAGAGATAAGAGTAGCATAAAGTAAAGTAGCAGTGGTGTTATCAACCTCGGCCGGAGATCCATTCTCGACTCCCAGCGAGAAAGAAATCCCAGAGCCATACTATCCAGTTATCATCACAATCCATTACTCATCACTAGTATCCAGTTCTAGTTGTATCAATCGGGATACAACTCCAAGTGTCCGTTACCGTAGGACAGGCTATCGATAGATGTTTTCTTCCCTGCAGGGGTGCACCAACTTACCCACCACGCTCGATTAACTCCGGCCGGACACACTTTCTTGGGTCATGCCCGGCCTCGGCCAAACAATACGACGCAACCCGACCTAGGCTTAATAGAGAGGCCAGCACGCCAGACTAAACCTATGCCCCCAGGGGTCATGGGCCATCGCCCCGAGAACTCCTGCATGTTGCGTGGGCGGCCGGTGAGCAGACCTAGCTACCTCCCTAAAAAGGCAGGAGCTTACCAGTCCAACCCGGCGCGCGCCGCTCAGTCGCTGACGTCTATTAAACTTCGGCTGATGTATACGACACAGAACGCCCATACTATGCCCACGTGATGGTTAGTGCTATCAGGCCAGAGGCCACTGGGATCAAATATCCAAATCATAGTGGATTAGGAACGCGCGGTAACAAGCAGAGACTCACGAAAGATATGACCCCGTTTCCCCGTCTCGAGGACTTGCGGCAAGAGCTAAGAATGCCCGGCCACGCCTTGTAATTATCTCATGGGCACCTTCCAGGTCAACCCGACTCCTCATCACTCGCAATTATGCTCGCGCGGGTACCCGTCAGGGTCGACCCGTCTTTAGTAACATGGTTCAGAGTAAATTCATAGTAATCATAGTAACTGTGTGTCTAAACATCAAGGGGAAAACCTGAGTAATCACCCTCGGTGAATTCCACTCGATGTAATCATCAAGGTGAACGTAAGAGGAATCACCCCCGAGGTTCACACTTGAGGGGTTGCATGACAGAGTCGTATCGGAAGTGGTTAAGGCGGAATCACCCTCGATGACCACGACCGAATAGCTACACTACAGGGTTAACATCAGAAGTGTTGTAGAGGTCTCACCCTCGGCACTCAATAGTAACTCTGCAGAGTCGAGCAACGAAGGGGCGTGATGTGACGTGAGGTGTCGGGTCCTGGTCTTCGATCCCCTTGATCGGGTCTTCAATGATGAAGCAGGGGCAACAAGGACAAGGTGGGGGTCACTGATGGATCACTAACCAACCTATACTAAGCAGTTTAGGATAAGCAGGTAGGTAACAATAGCAGGTTACAATAAACAGGCTATGCAGCAGAATAGGAGCAAATAATAACAGTTTCAACATCTAATGCAAGCATGAGAGAATGGAATGGGCGATATCGGGATGATCAAAGGGGGGCTTGCCTGGTTGCTCTAGCAAGGTGGGGTCATCGTCGACGTAGTCGATCACAGGGGCAGCATCGGTCTTGGGGTCTACCGGAGAGAACAGGGGGAAGAAACAGTAAATATAAGGCAAACATAGGATCACAAAGCAGAACATGGAAAAATGTTGTACCGGGGGTGACCTAACGTATGGCTACACGATAAAGGTGAAGGGGGGAATCAACTGGGAATGTTTTCCCGGTTCCGGACCTGTGTCAGACAGATGACCGGAGGGGGAATGTCCCATGTTCAGCGTGCTAGGGGCATGTGACAGATGAACGGACCGCGTATTCGGATTCGTTGGATTTTTCTGAGCAACTTTCATATAGAAAACATTTTCATCTGAGCTACGGTTTAATTTCTATGAATTTTCAAAGTTTAAACAAAAAACCTAGAATTATCTAAATTAATAGAAATGAATTATGATGCCAATAGAGTGTCAGCATGACATCAGCAGGTCAACAGACCCGCTGACTGGTCAAACTGACCAGTGGGTCCCACATGTCATAGAGAGAGGGCTAACAGTGGGGTTATTTTAATTGAACAGGTGTTAGTTAGCAGTTGGGCCCCACATGTCAGTCTCTAAAATGCAACTAATTAGGTTTTAATTAATAAAACATTGGTTAAACTAATTACTCGGTGGGGCTCGTATGTCAGCGTCTCTAGGCTGCCCAATCAGTAGTTGACTAGGTCAACCCAGTCAGCTGGGACCCGCTGGGCCCTGCGTTAGTGACTCAGGTGATGGGGCCCACGCATCCATGTTGGCGGCTGCGCCGGGGAGGGCTCCGGCGACCAAGGCGACGGCGGCGCCTCACCGGAGTTGGCCGGGGCCGCGCTACAGGGGGCCTCCGGACCTGCGGCTTGGACCTAAGGGCGCAGCCCGGTGCCGCGCACACGATGGTGACGACGACCGGCGTCGGGGATGATCGGAGCATCGCCGGCGACGAGAAAGGCGGCGACGAGCTTCGGGCGTGTGATGGCGAAGGCGAAGCGGCGTGCTACGGAACGAAAGGAAAGGCTGGGGAGGATCCCCGTGGTGCAGTGAGTCCAACGGGCTTGAGCCCGTGACCAAAAGGTCACCGGAGCCTCGCCGGCGGCGAGCTCCACGGCGATGCATTCCGGAGCACATCGGGGACGGTGCTAGGAGGCACGAGAGGGAGCGTGCGCGTGCGTGTTGGGCTCCTGGGAACCCCAGGAGCACAACTGTGAGCTCAGGCGAGCGTGTCGACGGTCACAACGACGGCAACAAGCTCGTCTGCGGAGCTCGACTCGTCCATGGCGGGTCCAGCCGTTCTGGGCACGTACGGGAGCAAAAGAGAGGGGGGGTAGGAAAAGGGGCTCACCTTGCGGCATGCACGGTGGCCCTCGGAGGCTTATTAGCAGCAGAGATGGCGCCGGAGACGAATAAGGGCGGCGACGACCGGAGACGTGGACGAAAGGGATCCGGCGCTTCGGTGCTCCCCAACTCCAGCTGAGGCCACCGGTCGATGGAGAGGACAACGACACAGCTCACCGTCAAGGTCAGCGGGCGCGGGGCCGCCGGTGGCCGCGAGAACGACGGAGGGCGGCGGCGACTGCGCTTGGGCCGCGGATCTGGAGGAGAGGAGGGGTGGAGCGAGCGCGTGGGCGAGAGAGAGAGAGAGGGCAAGTGGGCGAGTGGGAGGTGAGGGGACCGAGGCGTCGGGGCGGCCTTATCCCCTCCCATGAACGGCGAGGTGGTCCAGCGGCGATGCGTGGGCGCGCGCCCTCGGTCGGTTGAACAGGGGAAGGGGGAGAGCGACGGCCCAGGGGGTGTGGGCCGGCCTGTTGGGCCAGCTGGCTCGGGTGGGCCGAAGCCTGAGTGAGGCAGAGGGCCTCTCTCTCTCCCCTCTACTTCTCCTTTTCCTTCTTTTTTCGTTTTTTTTAATTTCCAGCAGAATTTTGCCTTTTCCTTTTTGTCATTAGGACTTTGCAAAATTATGCCATTGGACAAAATAATTTCAAAGAAGTATATTGCACTGCCACAAAAATGGTGGGAGGCTTTTGGAATAGCTGCCAATTTTATAAATTAAAAAGGGCATTTAATTTATTGCTTAGGTCACTGCTTTAAGTAGCTTACGCCACTTAAACCTTTTGCAAAAATGTTGGTTCACCACCAATATTAGTTGTGGATTATTTGGCACATGATGAACATTTTTGTGTTCATGTCTGAGCATTTTGAATTTCACTCATAATTTTAAATTGAATTCAACTTGAATTTAAAAGAGAGAGGAGACAATGATGATCGAACACTTGTTTAGCAAAATGATTAGCTTAACCCCAAGGGTTACTGTAGCATCATTACACCGGGGTGTTACACCTTGGCCGCCCCCCTCTTCTCCACTAGGGCCCAATAGGCCCATTATACTCCCCCGGGGGGTTTCGGGAACCCCCCGGTACTCTGGTATATGTCCAAACTTGCCCGAAACACTTCGAAGTCCAAACATAGTCATCCAGTATATCGATCTTTATGTCTCTACTATTTCGACACTCCTCGTCATGTCTGTGATCATATCCGGGACTCCGAACTACCTTCGGTACATCAAAACACATAAACTCATAATACCGATCGTCACCGAACGTTAAGCGTGCGGACCCTATAGGTTCGAGAACTATGTAGACATGACCGAGACACGTCTCCGGTCAATAACCAATAGCGTAACCTGGATGCTCATATTGGCTCCTACATATTCTACGAAGATCTTTATCAGTCAAACTGCATAACAACATACGTTGTTCCCTTTGTCATCGGTATGTTACTTGCCCGAGATTTGATCGTCGGTATCTCAATACCTAGCTCAATCTCATTACCGGCAAGTCTCTTTACTCGTTTTGTAATACATCATCCCGTAACTAACTCATTAGTCACATTGCTTGCAAGACTTATAGTGATGTGCATTACCGAGAGGGCCCAGAGATACCTCTCCGACAATTAGAGTGACAAATCGTAATCTCGATCTATGCCAACTCAACAAGTACCATCGGAAACACCTGTAGAGCACCTTTATAATCACACAGTTACGTTGTGACGTTTGGTAGCACACAAAGTGTTCCTCCGGTAATCGGGAGTTGCATAATCTCATAGTCACAGGAACATGTATAAGTCATGAAGAAAGCAATAGCAGTAAACTAAAACGATTAAGTGCTAAGCTAACAAAATGGGTCATGTCAATCACATCATTCTCCTAATGATGTGATCCCGTTTATCAAATGACAACTCATGTCTATGGTTAGGAAACCTTAACCATCTTTGATCAATGAGCTAGTCAAGTAGAGGCACACTAGTGACACTTTATTGTCTATGTATTCACACATGTATTATGTTTCCGGTTAATACAATTCTAGCATGAATAATAAAAATTTATCATGAAATAAGGAAATAAATAAGAAATTTATTATTGCCTCTCGGGCATATTTCCTTCAGCATGATCATGTGCACATTCACACCTCTCTATGTCTTTATCACACGCACACCGTCTCCATATTGCCCTTTCGCCATAACACACATATGGACACATACACACATTCTCTCTCAGTCACACACACACAAAATTAGTATTAAAAAACTAGGTCGCACCTAAAATGTCCAAATCCAAATAAACATGAACTGGAGCTAAATTCAAATATATGGAAATATTGTAACGTGAAGAACTTTGCCAGGAAAAAAAGTTGAGTAATATTCGGGGATTATTTTGACACACACAAAAAGGTTCGGTGGATGTCATTCGAGCGTGACACGGTGACGCACCATTCAATCAACCATGCAGCCGCGGTTCACGTTCTTGCACAGGATTCTGTATCGTGGCTGTGGTAACTAATATAAGCGCTACCTTAGTCTAATGTTTACGTGTTCTAGTATGGTTTTCTTTTAAGTTTGACCAACCCTATATAAAACTAAACTAAGCTCCCATATGTGCACTCATCAATATGCCGGCACCCGCCTGCTTTGGCCAACAATTTATCTCCCATCACCGCCGTGTCGCCGCCATCCCTGTGCCATGTAGCCGAAGGATCGCTCGCTCACGTCATATCCAGTCCCTCCTCGACGCCGCCGCGCTGCCAAGCAGACGAACAGCTGGTGGAGTTGCATCTATGCACACAGCATACGAAGAGGAGGAAGACCACGTGCTCTAGCATGCCGGCGAGGAGGAACTAGCATGCCATTGTCGTCTTCGCCCGTGCCGAGGAGGCGCACATGGTGGTTGTCGCGGCGGAAGCCGATCGTGCCTGCGATGATCCCACAAACCGGGTGCGGACGCAGAATCTACCTTTGAGACCTTGAATGCCACATGGATCTTCCAATCTGAACGAGCAATTTGGGTCAGTGGACTCTTTTGAGCCGTTGGATGCAACATGGATGGCTAGAAGGGCTTCTTCAACCTCCAAAATTGATGCACAGTTCATCTTCTCAGCCCTCCACACACCTAACCGCCTGCCGCTGCCGCTCCACCCTCCCCTGAACTGCCTGCCACCGCCATGCTCCCCCCACCCCCGCCCTCCGTTTAACCCCGGGCATGATCCATTTTTCCGGCGAACTACATTCCACACCCAACACTCATAAAATAGATCATGGGCACCCTGCCACCCTAATATAGATACTGGGGTAGCTTCTCTGTCATCTTCTTCCTTCGCTCCGTCGAACTTCTTTCACAAATTGACTGACCCAAATTATACTACTAGTAAGAACATATTAAGTACAACAGGAACACAAAGATACGAGCAGTAGTACCAACTGCAAGAAGAACAGTAGTAAGACATAGTACTAGTACTACTGTACGTACTAAAGAGTTCAAATAATGAGAAAGAACATAAAGTTCAAATAACCAGAAAGAACATAAACATAGTTCTGCTGGGGGCTCAGCACAACACACCCCTGAAAATAAACTAAGCAACTAGTCAACTTGACACTGCAGTAGAACCAGCATGAGCGACAGCACTGCCACCTTACTCGGAGTCCGAGTCCATGTCCTCGACTTTGTCCTCGTCCCTCTTCCTCTTCCTATTCGCCGATGCTTCTCTGCTTGAACCGGACACTGGGCTCTACTTCTTCATCCAACCCTTGTAGATATTTAAACAAAGGTAGGCCTCCATTGCTGCGTATAGGATGTGATCTTCATCTAATGTCTTCGACTCCCATGCACGATGAAACTCGTGGTGAGGTATCTTCAGTTTAGTGTACGAAGGATCAATCATGGCTGCTGCCAGGGTCAGGATTGAAGGCTGAGAGGAGGACACCAGGCTTACCTTCTGGAGATCGAAGGGCTGGCCTACAACAAGGCCTATCCGACCCAGGACATCACTGTCGTTCCTAAAGTCTATAGTAACAAATTTCACTCTTTCGTCCTTGAGGAAGTTCTTAAAATCATGGCACTCAACGTCAGCATGGCATATTTGGTAGACCAAGCACACGTTATGTATGCAAACCTGGATCACGGCGGGCTTCTTCTTCTCTACCTCCTTTAGAATCTTCTCTCTTTCCAGGACTGTGGTGTACTCAACATCTAGCCCAGCGACCCACTCATCCTTTGAACTGTTGAACATGCGTAGGAAGCGAGCAAGGCATGCTTTCACCATTGAGGATCCACGTGTGTAGATGATGATGAACTCATCGCTGGTGATGGCTCTAACTTGGTACTAAGCGGCGACCATGGAGATTTGGGAGGCCATGGATTTGGAGGAGGGTTAGGAGAAGTTGAACTGGTGTAATGTGAAAGGACGGGACGACTAGGAGTGAATTGTTGTAAGGTACGGTACTAGTAGAAAATGGGGACAAGTAGGGCATGCGAACGGCGAGGGGTTGTTGGCTTGCCCGGTGGATAAACGGCTGCAAGCCCCCAAAGAGTTCTCGAGTACTATGCGGGACCAACTTTTTTTGCCTACTCCGCATGCATGATACTCCCTCTGGTCCTTTTTACTTCCGTCAACCGTTTGCAAAGTGTTTGACCAAATTTGTACTAAAAATATCAATATCTACAATACTGATTATAATGAGTATAAGAACTACGTTTTATAATGAGTATAAAAATATTGATTTGACATTGTGAATGTTGATACATTTTTCTATAAGTTTGGTCAAAGTAGAGGTACATTGACTTCAGACAAAACTTAAATGCACAATGCAGACTAGTTCCTCCGTCCAGGTGCGTTCCATGTCCTATCTAGTCAGCACAACAAGGTTAGCCATTAGAGTACTACTACCTCCCTCCTAGTTTAAAGGGCTCGATTCAAAAATTTAACCTACTCTTAGCAAGATAGAGGCGGTGGAATAGTTTTTGTAGTCTGCAAAAGTACTCAACTAATGTTGTCGTTCTTCACAAAAATGTGTTTACCAATGCATTATTGCATTGCATGCATGCATGAACACTAGTTACTCCAACCCACCTCTCTTCTTTAATTCTTTGCCACTTCAGCATGTTTGCTATTCCCGTGTGCATGATACCAGCTAAGATACCACCATTATGGCTAGCCTTAATCATCGCATGCAATAATTTAGTGCTCCTTGAAATATGAACATGTGTGGGGCGTGTATGTTTTTAACGACTTGAGACTATACCTAGCCCGGCGTGCAATATGACTTATTATGAACCGTTCCCCATACATGCATGAAGCCCGTTCGTGTCCAAATCTTTTCCTCTCCATGTGTGAAAACAATATGCCTGCTAGACTCTCCTTCTCCCTCTAACGGTCCCACCACTCCACCCCGTGTTGAAAAAATCTGCATGCATGACTCTCCTCCCCCCGCGCTCATCCCATCCGTTGTGACCAGCAATATTTCCACCCCTTCCATCCTACATAATTTACTCCAACAAATGTGCCTATGTAGTTGTTATGTTAATCACGCAACATATCTTACGGGACGCTGCTTCAGTTACTTAACTGCAGGTGCATTAGGTCAGTAACATATGGGCCCAACAAGGGTCTAGCCCACATGTCAGTGATGCAACTGGACCTGCAGTTAATTCAGTGCAGCTCAGTCCATATCTTACGTAGGTGTGACATTGCTCGCTATAAATACTATGCCTCCCACGGCATTCGGAAGAACACTCACGTTCATCGCTATCTCCTCCCCCTCCCTCTCACGTCGACCACCATGGCATCACCCCTTCCAATCCCTAGGTGCCCCTCGCTGTAAACCTGGGCAAACGTCGGGCCGGGTCGGGTTCGGGCCGGGCTTGACAAAGCCTGAAGAAAAATCCCAAGCCCGAGCCCGGCCCTGCCCAGCCCGAAGTACATGAACAGTGACATGTTTTAATTAAATTAATCATTTTCGGGATATTATATTAATTTATTATATCTATATTTTGAATAAAATATGTTTTTATATATATTTCGGGCTTTCAGGCCAGGCTTTGGGCCAAAAAATGGAGCCCAAGCCCGGCCCGAATGTCGGGCTTCAGTTTCGGGCCGGGTTGTCCATGACCGGGTCTACCTTGCTGCACCGCACGGACGGTCACGCGTCGCCGTTTTGTTCCTTGCCGCCACTAGTCGGGGAGGACGCGTCGGCGTTCCACTCCTCGCCGCGACGCGTCAAGGTGGACACGTCTGCGTTCCCAATCTCGCCACCACGTGCGTCGGAGGACGCGTCAGCTCCCCGCTATGAGGAGAACGCCGCGCCGCCCGTCGAGCCCCCCCCCCATCCTTGAGGAGCTTTAGAAAGAAATGGATGTTGTCTTATGGGAGGCTTAGCCTCTAGTAGAGAATGCCAAAATACAGGTGGAGAAGAAAGTCGAGGAAGAGAAGTGCGCCGTGAGGCAAGCTGCTTGGCAGGTCTATGTCATGTCTGAGAGAGTCGGGCAATTGGCTCTTTGGCAGAAGGCTCGTGCGAGGGCCATGAGGGGGGCATTGGACGCCCATGCCAAAGCCCTGAGTGCAGTCAGGCCCAAGAGCCTCATCTATGCTTGGCGGTACGTGGACCGGGTGCATGCTTCCAGCGAGGAGGAGTACCTGTTGGCGCCGGATCACCACACCGGCGAGATCGCGCTCGCCCACCGGCAAGCCCGCCATTCAGCACCTCGCGAGTTGCGAGGCTGAGGAAGAGGCGTTGTGTCAGCGCGCTGGGAAACAGCCGCACACCAGGGCACTCGTGCCGTGCCGCAAGCGCTCCTGCGAGCGTCGTGGCTTTTAGTAGGAGTATAATTTAGTTTCGTAAGGCGCTCTCATTAGTTTTGGGACTCAAATGATAAATCCCAAACGTTCAGGAATTATTAGCGTCCTTAATTAAGTATGTAAAAGGGAAAGTTTGGAAACCATGTGTATCCGTGCGCATTTTGTAAGTACGTGCATATAGCACAAACTTTACTATATACTATCGCACAACACGTCTCTATATATATATATATATATATATATGCTTGCAGACTGTGCTACTCCCTCCATCTAGGTGAATAAGTCATCTTTGGTTGTGCATCGTGACCAAGAAGGAGGGAAGACTTATACACCTAGATGGTGGGAGTACTACTATTACTTATGTACGTGCAAATGCACGTTTTAACATTACGATGCTGTTTTTGTAAAAGTAGAAAAACAACACTAGTCAAGCTTGTGAAATGATTCAATGCAAAAATGCTCATTTGATTGTTTAGTTTTAGCTTCCTTCTCTTTGGTTATTTCTTTGTCGTAATTTGTATGGAGTATCCCACTGGTCGGAAAGGCATGCAAATTCCCAAACCGCTTCCTACAACCTGTATTGAATTTTTATCCTAACAAGTTGTGTTGTGCAATTGGAATTCCAACTTGAGTACTACTACTAGTAGGAGTACCATGGGCCAGTTCATTCAGGCTTCTAGATTAGTAATCCCATTGCTACTACCTCCTTCCTGGTTTATTCATCCCCATTGTAATCGGTGTCAAATTTTGATCATAAATTTAACTAATGAAATGTTTGTGCATGTCACAAGCACTAACATTTTATCAGTTAAATCTTTTGTCAAATTTTAGAACAAATTACAATGGTGATGAATAAACTAGGATGGAGGTACTAGTAGTAGTTTAGAAGCCCAAATAAATGAGTGAGGCGCTTCAATGTTACTCTCCATTGTTACCAGTCTTATGGGAAAAGCTGCGGAAGAGACGGCTTATTTTTTAACCCGCCAAAAGAACTGGACCTAGGAGTAGTAGCTAGGGATACTAGGAGTAGTAGTTAGGGATTGAGTGTGCAATATGAACTAGAGAAAGTAAATGCAGAGAGATGAAATGCAAAAAAGACAGAGGGATGTGATGGTTGCTTGTCCGTTTATTTTACTAGGCCACTTATTACTGGGAGTGGTTGAGTTTTGTGATATGACGACTTTACTGCCGCTCCACGAGCAGGGTGAGATTCCCGTGCAATGTCGCCCTATACACTAGTACTTTATTAGTCCCCCATTGAATTTGACTGAAGATTTAACTGACAAAATGTTAGTGCATGTCAACAAAAACTATATCGTTGGATTCGTATTTGAACATAGTTTTCAATGATATAATTTTAGTGATGCGAGATGATGTTTTGAAGATCTCACCTCGTTTTATAGGCGCAGCCTGTGCCTGTCAGAAATATTAAAATACAGGGATAACGGACCGTTCGCACTCACTCAGACGCATGGAAATCGAGGCGACGACATGGAGGAATCATAAAGACTAGACGCGGAAACCGAAGCCAGACTATCATCAATCCGGAATATAATGGTGAACCTGCCTTGCAAAGCCAAAGACTTGCACTCGCATACTACATCATCATTGAAGGCAAGTTCAGGGGCTACTGAGGGAGTCCTGGATTCGGGGGTCCTCAGGTGTCCATCCTAGAACATGGGCCGAGTTGCATGGGACGTACAAGATCAAGCTGAAGATTATCTCCCGTGTCCGGATGGGACTTCTCAATACATGGATGGCAAGAATAGAGTCCGGAGGTTTCCTTCCCTAATAAAACGACCTTGTACAAACCCTAGGCCCCTCCCGTGTGTATATAAATTGTAGGGGTTAGTCCATAGGAGGGATCTTCTTGACCACCATTGGAATCCTCATAGGCTAGACATCTAGGGTTAGCCACTACGATCTCGAGGTAGATCGGCTCTTGTAATCTTCATACTCGTCGAATATAATCAAACAGGAGTAGGGTTTTACCTCCCTTAAGAGGGCCCGAACCTGGGTAAACACTGTGTCCCATGGCTTCCTATTACCATTGATCCTTAGACACACAACTTGGGCCCCCTACCCGAGATCTGTCAGTTTTGACACCGACACGGAGCGATGTGTGTTTCTCTTGTACACGTACGCGCATGGGTGCAAGGTGTTGGGTTCTAACTGAAACCGAGTGAGGCGTTCGCCTACTGAACCCAAGCGATTGCACTGCAGGCTACGTGTCATTAAACTCGAGCGATCGGTCGATCCCTGGCTGTTAACTGAACCCGATCGAGTGATTCCTTCGCTACTTCTGCTAACTAAAGATGATCGAACCTTCTGCCTCTTGATGAGCAGTGAGCTTTGTTGGGGAGGGGGTTGGATGAACAGTTCCTTATAAGGGTTGGATGAATAGGGCCCCGTGGTAGTAGAGGTCGTTGCCACTGGATGAACAGGGCCCAATCGATCGAGTTGGTTGGGGTGGATGAACAGGACCCCGTGGAGCGCTGGATGAACAGGATGACCCCGTGGAGGGATGGTTAAACAGTAGCCAATGGTGGGATGGATGAATAGTTGCTAGTGGAGGGGTGGTTCAACAGGACCTCGTGGAGAGGGATGGTTGAACAGTATCCAGTGGAGGAGCGGTGGAGGCTGGATGAATAGGAGCCCGTGGATGAACAGTCGCAGGTGGAGGCTGGAGGAGGTCGATGGTGGATGAACAGTAGCCCGTGGGGGCTGGAGGAGGTCGACAGTGGAGATGAAGAGTAGCCCGTGGAGTCCTGTTTTCCGGTACGCCACACCCCTCCCGATGAACAGGACCCCTGTTTCGACCGTAGCACTCCAACACAAGTCCGTTTCCTCCATTTTTTGGTCGCCACACCCCTCCTGATCAACAAGACCCCGTTTTGACCATAGGAGGTCGAAGAGAAGTATGTTTCTTCCATTTTGCGGTACACCACACCCCTCCCGATGAACAGGATCCCGTTTCGACCGTAGGCGGTCAAACACAAGGCCGTTTCCTCCGTTTTGCGGTAGGCCAGGCCTTGTTTCGGCTGTTCCATCCAAGCCGGTTGTCTCCTGATGAACACGGCGCGTTCTGTTGCCTCCCGAGGAACACGATGAAGCAGTTTCTTTGTTCCGACCCGGTTGGTTGGCTACCGATGAACAAGACGATGTTGCTGCCTCTCCATGTACACGAGCCCTGGTCGTACGTATGTGCCAGTAGGCGTTCGAGACCTCACCCGTATGTATGTACGTGGCCGTATTTTTTGGCATGTGGATGTATGTACGTGTACACAGTTTAGACGGGACAACCTGAATTGCTACGTGGGGGCTCTACTATGACATGTGCTGCTACTTACTCGACTATGGTTCATCGTTGTAGAGCGACCGATCGACCAGTATGTGTGTACACGTTCACGACAAGACATACAATGGTATGTACGCTTTGACCGGGTGGGTCCCACCTGTCAGGGAGGATAAGGACGCACTTCCTTGCATGCGAAGATATAGCTGCTGGGTCCCAGCTGCCAGGGGGGAATCATTTTTTCCCATAATAAGGATGCACTTCCTTGCATCGGAAGATGTAGTTGGTGGGTCCCAGCTATCAGGGGGAGAAAACATTATTTTTCAGGGTAAAAGGGATGCAGTTGCATGCATGCGTCCATGGGCGTGGTGCGTCCCCATTGTCAGCCTCTCACATACAGTCATCTTCCGATGACTCTTGTCTATTGACCATGTTGACCACACCGTGCCGAGCGCACCAAGGCTGGTGGACGATGGCGAGGCCCCAGACTGAACGACCCGGAGATGGGTAAGACGTGGCAGTGGAGTCGCAGATGGAGAGGAGTGGGAAACTTGACTGGTTCAGGTGCGCGGCGGCATTGCCGCCCACGGGAGACAGGAGCAAGAACAGAGGTTGAAGAAGGAGCACGGCTGTTGGATTAACATCCAACCACTACAGAAAAAATACACTTTCGTGATGATACGTGTTTGTCACAGTAGGTCACGTTTTCTGTCATGCATGTACATCCATGACGAATTTATGACAAAATCAATATAGTCATACCCGTGCTGTCGTAGAAGTGTTCCATGACATTACCAAAATTATCATCATGGAAGTGTCCACTTCCATGACGATAAATCGCGCGTCATAGAAGTTCTTTCGTCAAGGGTGACCGACACGTGGCATCCACCATAACGGAACACCATTAAGCTATCGGGTCCAGTTTTGGACCCGATAACCCGTTAACAGACCCGACCAATGGGGATTTTCCATGTGTAAAATCATCATTGGCTGGAGGAGACACATGTCGGCTCGCTGTTGGGACAGATGTCATCCACTCATTGGACAGAAGGCGCCTATGATACGTCGACACGTGGCACGGCCCAACAGAGGCCCATTCCTGTGAAAAGGCCGGCCCGTTTGACTTGGTCAAAAGGTGGCGGGCCGGCCAACTGAAAGCCTGTTAACGGCCTGTTCGCATATAGCCCATTTACAACCCGCTAACCCAGGGCCCGTTACGACCTATCCGAATTAGGCCCAGTAGCGTCATATGGGCCGTCCAATATAATTCTAGCCTGTTTTAACTTCCGGCCCATGTATGGTCCATGACGTCTTTCGGCCCATATGAGGCCCTTTGTAACTCTTGTCCCATTAAGGGCCCGTGGTGAAACTGGCCCGTAATAAACAGTGTATCACTTTATACCCATTAACGGCCCATTATTCCATTGGGCCGTTTCAAGCCCAGGTTATCTTTCGGCCTTCTCAGGGCCCATTTATTCTTGGGATCATTTCCAGCATTCGGTTACTTACGGCCCATTAGTGTCATTTTCTGCTTGTGGGCCAAATTCAGCCAGTTGTTACAGACGGCCCGTTTGTGGCTTGTTAATACGTTGGGCCGTTTTCATAGCGTCATCAAATACGGCCTATTAACGACAGCCCGTTATGGTCAGCCCATGAACGGATGATTCCAACTCTAGCCCGTTTACGACCATAATGTAGTCTGTTATTGGCCCATGTTTGGCCAATCGATCATACGACCCATATAAGGCCCATTGATGATATGGCGCATAGAAGGCCCATTGTTTCTACGGCCCGTAGAAGGCCCATTGTTTTTACGGTCCGTAGAAGGCCCATTGTTTCTACGACCCGTAGAAGGCCCATTGTTTCTATGGCCGGTAGGAGGCCCAGTGTCACTACAGTAAATATGTAGCCCATGATTATTGTGGCCTAGTTCTAAAACATAGGTTATTGCGGCCGCTAGCAAACTGCGGAAAAAGATCTGCACTGACTACAAGCAAACAAATAAACAAGACAACAAGGAAATAAATAAGCAAGCAACTAATGCTAGGCTATCACGGCTATTACACATATTACATCCACTGGGCATCAAAGTTCGCCACCAGTGCAAATATAGGGAACAAAGCAGCATATCATATACACTGGTTGTCAAAGTTGGCGACCATCGCAAATAAACGCCGCAGCAAAACAAATCCAGAACTGAAACCACTTCAGAAGATCTCAAGAAACAATATCCTGGGTACCCATAATGCTGGCAAGATGCTTAGCAAGCTTATTAACTTTCTCTTATTCGGCGCTTAAATCCTCCAGCGCTCGTTGTTGCACCAGGAAGTATGCATCTGAATTCTACAGGGACTTCCTTAGTCCTTCAACTTCCTGTCACAGCACATCTGATTGATGTCTCTCAACTTAAAGTTGAGACTCAACAAGACGAACTGATTCAGTCAGCGAGTTCGAAGAGCTTGTGCCATCAGTAGTTGCCAGTAACTCGAACACTACATCAAGACAAGACTTTTGGGTTCTCTCACTATCATCAAGATAGCTTTGATCAGCTTTCTTGGAGACCAACAGGGATGTCTCACTATCTTGAACCTTATCTGCATTACTTCCTTTACCATTGCATAACGCGGTACTGTTCTCAAATATTTTGTCCGCATTCTAAAAGAGAAACAAGGATAACAGCATGAAACAAACATATATCTATGTACCATGGTCACTTTATGGTCTATATCATTCTAGTTTTTGTTGCCAAATCAAGATAGAGACATAGTTCAAATAATATTTGTTCAAGAAAAGCAGAATAGACAGAATATAAGTGCGGGAATCTATAGAGATATAACAACACTTGTAATGTGCATGACATGAGAACATAACTGTTTATTCAATTGAAACTGAAATCAACATAGAGCAGGTTACAACAGCAAACCAGTTAAAGAAACAGGTTTAAAACATACTTGTTGCGCCATTGGAGTTTCAATTCCATCCTTCAAATTTGAAAATAGTTGGTATGAGTAAATACAGTAATGCAAGAGCAAAGGAGTATGAGCCATAGCTACACAACCTGACCTGAGAACAAATCTTATTCTCCTTTAAGCGTTGAGTTGGGATTCGGAGTGGTGGTACTCGTGCTTTGGCCACTGCAGTTCCCTTACTAACTGCTCGTGTTTGGGTGCTCTATGGTGGAGACGGTGCTATGTCAACTGGAACTGGGTTACTATCTGCCTTGGTTGGGGTTAGAAGGGGTGTAGCTGGTTCTCTGTCCAACTGGGTAGGGGTACAATCTGTGAGAGTCCGGGTTATGTGTGGTTGATCTGGTCCTTGGGCAAGTACAACCATGGTTCTATCTGCATCAACTGGTAGCACTATCTTTTCTGAAGACCGTGTTGTTACTCCCTTAGATACTGCCATCACTCTCTCCAATTCAAATGGATGATAAACAAGAAAAGTAATTGAAAGTATATACATTGTATGATAGACAGGTGCAATGGATAGTGGGGAACAAAAGAGGGCATGAAATAATTCACATTTATGTTGTCTAACCAAACAGGATAGCATGACACAATTTCACATATATGATGGATAACTAAACAGGATAGCATGACACAATTTCACATTATGATGGCTAACTAAAAAAGATGGAAAGACATAGTTCAAAATATGATGACTATGTAAACAGGATGACATGATATAACTATATAATGTGTTTATTAAATAGGTTGGCATGCCATAATTCACATACATTCACGGATAGAATGCAATAATTCAAAATATGATGACTGTAAACACTAAACAGGATGAGATAATATAACTATATGATGTCTTTATTAAATGGGTTGCCAAGCCATAATTCAGATAGATGGTGTGTATGTACTATGTAAACATGAAGGCATGATATAATTCAAATATATGATTTATATAGTAAGCAAGTAAGCAGATGGCAATCCATATATGATGTAAAAGCTAAGCAATGCAAGACAACATGCATGACATGGGTAATATAACCCTGCCAAGTTTGAGCATAGACCTCAGGGGGGAAATAGGACAGGTCATCAGTCTCTGAATCCTCCTCTGAGGAGCTCTCTGTAACCAGCAAGATGTCTGCTTCAGTAGGTAGCATTGTCTGCTCTGAATACCTTGTTTTCACTCCAGATACTTCCATCACCGCTTCAAATGACTGATGCACAGGAAGAGTAGTTGAATATACAAACATTGTCGACAAATGGAACAAGTAATACGAAAAAATGATAGCATTATATAATTCACATAAATGATGATTGGCTAAACAGCATGGCATTGCATAATTCACATATATAATGTCTTTGCAACAAGATAGCATTGCATAATTCACATATATAATGTCTTGCAACAAGATGGCAATGCATAATTCACATATATGGTAATTAGACACTGAACAGGTGGCATTAACACAAAACATGTCTAAACTAATCAAATGACATAGCAATGTGAGACACCATACGCATGATATGAGCAACATAACCCTGCCAAGTTAGAGCATACACCTCGGGGGGGGGGGGAATAGGACTGGTCATCTATCTCGGAATCCTCCTCTCAGGAGCTATCTGTAACCAACAAGATATGCGCTTTGTCGAATAGCATAGTCTACTCTGAAGACCTTGTTTTCACTCCAGAATTTGCCATCACCGTGTCAAATGGCTGATGCACACGAAGATCAGTTGAATGTACTAACATTGTTGACAAATGTAATATGTAACGAAAAAAAGGATGTCCTGATATAATTTACATATAAGATGACTGGCTAAGTAGGATGGCATTGCAAAATTCACATATATGATGTCTGGCTAAACAAGATGGCGTTGCATAATTCACATAAACGATGAATAAACTAAACATATGGCATTCGCACAAAGGATGTCTAAACTAAGTAGATGACATATTTGATGTATAAAGTAAGCAATGCAAGGCACCATATGCATGATATAATCAACATCAGCATGCCAAGTTAGAGCAAAGACCTCAGGGGGTAAATAGGAGTTGTCTTCTCCTTCTGAATCCCCCTTAGAATAGATATCTTCCTCTCGATTACAATCCGAAATGGGTGGAGGGGGGCTGCCTTTGCGCCTACCATGGAGCGACGTCTGCATGAAATTTTATTGCCACGCAAGGCTCGTCTCTTTTGCTCTACATGTTTAGTTCCATTGTTTACAATAATTTTCATGCATAGGAATAAAACATAGTGAGATTATGTAAGGAGTGCATGCAGAAATCCAGAGTGATGGTAGCAACCTGTGGATAGACCCAAAACCAATAATAGCAGGCACATAATGGCTTCAGTTAAAAAATACAGATAATGGCTTCTTTACTGTTTGTTTCCCAACCAACATGAAACACATAGTACCGGAGATTAACCAGATAGTAGATAGATACTATTGATTGCGGCCCCAATATGTACCCCACAACCATTTAAAAACTCAAGTTTGACCATTAGTTTGGAGTTGACTCAGAGTCTAATCAGTGAACATGACGACAAAGTAGCATGTAATATTAAGTGATGCATAACGTAAGCAGACACGAAAGAGTGCTACCTCTCTTGCGAACCCGTGTAGTCCGCGAGGTGGTCTACTCGGTTGATAATGGTAATGTAGTTTTCATGGCTGCCGGTGGTGGGGAAGAAGGTCTGAGGCGGTGAAAGACAGTCTGGAGGTCGGATCCCTGCTGTGCTGGACCCTTCTATCATTGGAGTAGCTGAGCTGGGTTAGACGACGGCACAGCGGGAGCGGGACAAACCACGCAAGGTTTTCTTTGACAACTATCTGTAAGAGAAGTAATTCTATAAGGGATCATTTGAATTGGAGGATTCCAACAATGCAGGGATAGGAAATAGACAGGAATAGGATAGGAATGCACGTCCAAAACAGAGAATTTAAAAATACAGGATTTCTGCCAATTTGGGTGTTCGATTCACAACAATTGGAAGATCACAGGATGCAAAGAAGCATGGTGAGATTAAGTCAAACCACAAGAAAATGTACGGTTATAATGCTATTATGCTACTATCTCTTAGTCTTGGGCTTCATGAATAGGAATTTGAAAAGGAGGACAAGTGAATATTAAAATTCCTATGTTTTTTCTTTCAAGGAGACACTAAAGGAACATATCCTATAGTTTTCCTTTGCTCCATTCCTTTGAACCAAAATCATGAATAGTAGTATCATAGGAAACTTTCCAATTCCTATGTTTTTCATTCACTTTTCCATGCAAGCATTGGCGATTCTAGTAGGCAGGCTTGAGCAAGGAAAAGCCTACACTAAAAAAATGTTTTTGTGCTACCTCTATTACTTTGGACCCAGGCCACTACCCTACTAGATCAACTCTCAGGGCCATCGACAAATGCACAGCTCAAACGCGCAGAGATAAATAATGATGGCGTTCAAGAGAGTCCATCACGGATAGCCAAGTTGCCTAGTACCTCACTGCTTGTCATGTAGTAGGATAAAATAATCATATTTACCGTTACTACGTGTGCTCAGTGGACAATATATATAACATGTAGAGTAAAAAAGAGATGCAACAAGTGTACAACCTCTTTGGCGAGGCCGTGTCGATCTCAGTGTGATTGGGTTGGCCGGTCAGGATGCTCCGGCTGACTTGGCTATCGGAGGGGAAGAAGATCTTAGGCGTCTGGAGATGGAGCCCCACGTACTGCTCCACTGTTATGGAGGGTTTCGTCGTTGGAGCAGCTCCGGTGAGTTGTACGACGCCAAGGCTGAAGCAGGACAAGAGAGACAATGTTAATCTGAGTGGAATTCTAATAGCATCTCCAATAGGTCACGTAAAATACATAACCACAAAGTGCTAAATGTAAAATACATCAGCCGCTCATCTCTGAACTTAACTGTCAAAACTGAATTTAACAGTCGAAACTGAACTTAACTGTCAAAACTGAATTTTGCCGTCAAAACTGAATTTTACTATCAAAACTGAACGCACTAGCAAGGTGACGCTACACGTCAGTCGACTGACTTTTTCATCTCTAGTCAGTCGATTTTGCAGCCGTTGGACACGAAATCAAGGGCTTGCAGTTCATCTTCAACCTCCACCCCCCTGAGCCACCAGCCACCACCGGCCAAACAGCAGCCCCCCGCCGCTAGCGGCCTGCGGTGCGCTGCCCTGCCCACCTCAAAAACAGTCCCCACCGCCGGTCCACCACCGCACCGGCCATCCCTCTAGGCCCCCCAGTGCCGAGCTTTTTCTCCAGCGATCCCCACGCCACCGCCGCAGACCACCGCCCCCACCTTGAACCCTAAGATAGATAGAGTGGTACCTCTCCGGCGAGCCCCCCTCCCTGCTGCGGCTGGTTCTTCCTTCACCCAGGTGAGCCCCCCCTTGAAAATCGACTGACCCAAAAGTCGATTCAGTCGACTGAAGTGTAGCTAAATTGGAGCAGCATCCCAAGCAAGAGCAAGTGCGAGAGCAGCAGCGCAAGCAAGAGCAATAGCAAGAGCGGACCAGACAGGGGACCGAGAGCAAGTGAAAAGCAGCAGCGTGAGTGAGAGCTAAAGCAACAGCAGCTCCTACTGATGTGGACGTCGCCACCGAGGGAGCGACACCATGGAGGAAGTGGCCGGCGACGCTGCCGTGGATGGAGCCGCATAATGTTGGCTCAGGACCGAGCGCCGGAGCACCGTGAGATCGAATCAAGAAGAAAATGTGGCGATTAGTGTACAACCTCTTTGGTGGCGCCGATTAGGCCGCAGCTTCATCTGAGGAAACGGTGGTGATGATGATCTTCCGGTGGTGCAGGTGAAGACGGAGGTGTGGGAATGGAGGTGGTGCAAAAGACGAGGGGAACGTCGGGGCAGCTCCTTGGAGGTGGAGGACGGGGTGGCTGAACCGGTGGGACGACAAGATCAACGACGGATCCTCATCCGGTACTGTGGATGAGGGACGTTGAGGTGTTGCTGTGGACGACATTGTCGGGGAAGAGGCTCCGGCTGGGTGGCGGACGGAGGAGGGTGTGGGGCTTCGTCGCCGGTTTTCGCGGCCTCGGTGTACAAACAGGTGGGCGGATGGGATGGGAGTGGGGAACCATGGCTTAGGGACGCGCTTGTCCAAAATGTGAGGTAAGTTATGAAAGTATCCCCACCTATTTGAGGCGGTTCTTTCGGTTCAGGGGTACCACAGGAATTTCGCGTGTCGGGATTTCACAGGAGGTGGGAGTTTTCGCACGCGTTGTAATTTCGGAATAGCAAGGGGCGGGTTGAGATGGAGGGAGTTGCCGGAGCACAACGAGATAAATATATCTCTTAAATATTTCGAGCTAACAAGGCGCGGGTTGAAATTTCCGAACAAGCCTAACGTGTATTGTACCAAATCAATTAACACTACAAATGTCATTCAAAACTTTGAATTCATGTTATGTTCAATTAAAATATTTTGCTACGTGTATAATGCATGAAACCTACTACTCAAATGAACATTTTAGTGCATTCCAAATGCATATACTACCGCTTCAATATGAACTAAATTTGAATTCATTTCTCTATTTGAATAAGATCTACAGTAATGATTGTTGTGAAGTCAAAGTATTTGAATTCATTTCTCTATTTTAATAAGATCTACAATCATCATTATTGTCAAGTTAAACCATCGTTTGTGTATTATCTTCACAGCACACCACATGATTAGTCTCGAGTTACATATGAACTATGTGTACTATATGAACTCGAACTCGATTTTTTGAATCCACTTTATGTTGATTTAAAATCACATTATATTTCTATCTCTATCTAGATCTTCATAATCTAAACCATGTCTCATATGTATAATGTGTTTATCACATTATGTATGGTGCCCCGCTCCCTAGGCCTACAAGTATTTAGATGTGAGTTGCAAACACCACACATTACCAAAAATTCAAATAAAATGTGAGAATGTTCGATATATAGTATTGTTTAGATTGTTCGATATTTAGTTGTAAGCTGCAAACGCCACACATTATCACAAATTCAAATAAAATGTGAGATTGTTTGATGTATAGTATGGTTTAGATTGTTCGACATTTAGCTGTGAGTTGCAAACGCCATGCATTATCACATTATGGTATAACATGTGCACAGCACGCGTATCACCACTATATTCATGCATGCATATGTTTAAAACACTATGATCTCCTATTCAAATATATGAATCCACTTTCATATCAAATTATGATCTTTGTTAGTCTCCTACACCCACACAATCCTCTAACCATTGTAGCTACCACTAACTTTCTCTCGTGCATGCACACGCCCTTCTCGGCCTCCCCCTCCCTCGGCATTCTATCCACCACACACATTCATTTATTTTCTTTAGGTCGTTCTCCCAGAGTCTCCACAACTCCTTTCTCACACACACCAATCGATAAACCTCTCCAGCGATGCCTGCATACAACATACACACGCACATTCAATCTCCTCCTTTATGTGTCCTTGCCTCGTGTCTCTCATACGGTCCCACACACGTGTAAACTCTCGCCCCTATTTTCATCGATCTCACAACCGCACACTCCTCCCCCTATCTAGCTAGTAGCTGGGCCTCTCGCACCACCTCCTAGCTCCATTCTCTCTGTCTATCCGTCTCGCTAGGCCTTATTTGCCTCTAACAAATGGGCGTACACCGACCGATCTCCCGCTATACATATAGCTAGCTAGGTCCTTATAACTCAACGCGTCGATCGATCTACCTCATTAGTTATGTCTCTCCCTTCCTCCGACAAACAACAATTGATCTATCGATCTAGTTAGGTTCGCTTACCAAACACATGGTTCCCCTTCATCATCCATGGATGCGTCCTGACAGATCTATCACGCACAGGCACACACAGAAACACATCCCCACTCTTATTGATAACATTGCAGTTCCACCCTCAGTTTGTCCAGTAGGCCTCTCCCACCATCTTCGAGAAGCAACTCCATCACCCATCCAGCACTCTACCCCTCTCCCTCCCTCTCTCTCTCTCTCTCTGTTCCATCATATTTCCCGTCCATCAGTTATGTATGGATGTCGACCGATCTCCCTCAAGACATAGCTGGGTCTCTCCTTCTCAACACATATACAAGTCGTTCTACCTCTATAGTTAGGCCTCTGCCTACCCCTCCCCCACCCCTCCCCCCACACACACCGATACATCGAGCGCTCTAGTCATGTCTCCCTGCCACACACAAACTTGACATGTTCCCTTTGATGTTCCGGTAGGTCAGTCGCCCTATATCTTTGACTTGCACACACACACAACTTCGATGGCTCTCTTCATCGATCTCGCACCCACCCACTTGATCCTCTCTTCGACTCTATCGATATCTATGACTCCTCCCTCTCTTCCGTGGATCGCCCGACCCTCTATATATGATATGGATAGGCCTCTATTTCACACACATTGCATGCAAAAATTTGTTTGAGATGTCATCGACACATATTCCCACGAATACATTCACAAAACCACCCCACCCCCTACCCCCACCCCCACCCCAAAACAAAAAACACTCACAAACGCAGTTTGTATCTCTCACACACACCCACGTAGGTGGGGGACGTGCACGAAGAGAAGAGGTGCATGCACGGCGCACGTACTCCCATCTCTTTCCCAACCACACCCGCGCGGGTACACGGTGGAGCTCATTTCTGTACGAAAAGGCAGCCCACATGGTAATTTGGCACATGTACTGGTTTTCCACTTGGTGGAGGGAGGATCGTCTACCACGGCGACTTGACGCGTTATGTCAAGAAAAGAGGCAAACCATGTGGGGCCTACCTTAGAGGCAAGGCTCTATACACTGGAGTACTTTTGATGTGTCCCTCAACTCGCAGAATGAGGAGAAGCTTGCTTAGTATGCCATCTCCCCCGCCCACGGGCGCGGTGGCTCGCGGGATGAGGTGAAGCTTGCTTAGTACTGTACGCCTTACGCCCGCTCCCTCGCCCATGCACGTGGTGGCTCGCAGGACGAGGAGAAACATTTACTACTCCCTCCGTTTACTCCTCGTCCCTACTACCTTGGTTATAGAGATTATCATATTGTTTGGAATATATATGTCCTTTAGTAGATTTCAATATGAACTACTAGTACATACTCCAAACACCGATGTATATAAACGTATTTTAGAGTGCAGATTCACTCATTTTGCTCTCTATATAGCACTCTCCCTCGCCCCTCGACCCTCGCCCACATGGCGGACGTGCAGCAATTCATCTGGTCTCACATAGCCAGAATGATATATACTGCACTACCATTATTGCTCGACTTCCCGAAGAGGCGAAGAGCCAATCGCAAGGTTAATATTTTGGAGATGCCAAGCGCAAGGTTAGAGGAGAACGAGTAGTAGGTGCCGCGTCATTTATAAATAAAGTTTTTTTCTTCAGTGGCACGTACGCAATATGATAGGTTCATATGGAGAGAAAAGGAAACCGCTCCACTATATACATAGTCAGGACGGGCCAGCCTACACGGTTGCTTGCTGGGGTTGCTCTCTTCACACTCTCTCGCACAAAACGACTGTGGCCACATCTCTAACATCTCGGCGGATCATGTCCGCCAGGGGAAGGGGTGGATGCTTAGTGTAGATGCGGTCACTGTCGCCGACGGTGAAAACCCACTGTCGGCACGTCCCGATCAGGGGTCCCCGCTGTTCTCTGTCACAAAGCCGGTGAGGCTTCCTTCGTCCCTTGCTCACTACCACGAGATGGGCAGTTGCCGCCTCCCGCCGCCCTCCTCAAGGTTGAGCTACGTCCCGACATCCCTTAGGTACAACTCCCTTTACAGCCGGCTTGCACCACTACTCCAGCTGCCCACATCACTCCATGTGGATATTTTTCTACTTCTTTACCCCGCACATACCTCTACTAGCTTCTACGTACTGTATTTGTGATGAGTTTATGTCTCATCAACTAGTCCCAGTAATCTTATTCTAATCATGCTTCTTCAATTTCTTTTACACAGGGATGCTCATCTCGATTTTGGTGAAACTGCACAAAATGATCCGATGGTCAAAAGGTTGCAAACTTCATTTCTTAGGAAGCTCGAACGTTGCTAGCAAATTGAAGTCTGGTTAGGGTTCATTGTTCAAGGGCTAGGGACTACATGGATCATTTTTTCCTTTAGCTGCCTCTGTTCCAAAATAAGTGTCAACTTTAGTAGTAGTACAACTTTGTACTAAAGTTTGCATAAAGTTGAGACACTTATTTTGGAACGGAGAGAGTACATATTTGCTATGACCTGTCAATCATTGAGATGCAATAGCATGTTAGTCTCCTTTGTATTTGATGAAATGTTGCAACGGGCAACCTTGGACACAAGATACATGTAGCAGAAGCTGGAAGCTTCATAGCATTGTACAAATTTATCTCGCTGATAAATTACAGTACGTACTATACTAGTACTTCCTCCGTTCCTAAATATAAGTCGTTATAGAGATTTCACCATGAACCACATGCAGATGTATATAGATGCATTTTTAGTGTAGATTCATTCATTTTGTTCCGTATGTAGTTCACCTAGTGGAATCTCTACAAAGACTTATCTACTAGTAATAGCTAGCCCCCACTACTAGGAATTCTCTATCCTCTCCTTGAGCCACATCATCAAAATTAATGTAGCCGTTAGATGAACTAAATCAGTCCATAATAGCCGTCTGATCTAGACGTTGAGAGGCTCCACACTAAGCCACATGCAAGTATGCAGAAATACCATGGCATGCATGTGAGTGGGTTTTAAATCACATCAACATGTCTGCATACAAGGATGCACCGGTAGCATGCATGTAAGTGAGCTTTTAAGTCCCATTAACATGTCAAAAATAAAAATATAATCCCATTATGCAGTAGGAGTTGGCTGATCTTTTTTCCTTACGTGGGATGATCTAAATGATGATGGGAGTTTTTTTAGTTTGGCTACCACATTTGTCATGCGGTTATAGAGTTTTTCTTTAGTTCTGTGAAATTAATAATTTTACGCAGGGAGATATACGGCTGTTTCGTGGCAATGCGCGGGAACTCATCTACTCCCTCCATCCCGAATTATTTGTCGTAGAAATGGATGTATCTAGAATTAAAAAAATTCTAGATACATACATTTCTACGACAAGTAATTCCGAATGGAGGGAGTAGTATTTAGGAACGGAGGGAGTACTATGTAAAGAGTTAGGTGTCGCACGATGTCCAGAAAATATGGTGATAGTGTGAGGTGGGCCATGTAATCACTGAGCCTGCGTGTTTTCACTGCTCTTGCACTCCTCCGCTGTAAGAATGGAGAAATTGTAATCTAGTAGTCTCCTTTCGCCGAAAGCATGGGACATCCAGCAGTCCTACCACCTCAGTAATAAATACCAATGAGCCGTCAAATCACATAGACCCAGCAGTAAGTTGGACGGACGAAGCAACCATCACTCTTGCGCCAGTGAGAGGTCATGTCCGCTCTGCCCGGGCATGAATGCGACACCGATTCTTTGGAGCGGCGCTGACCGTTTCGGGCAGGAAGCGCGCGCGGGCGATGGAGGGGCTTTGGGTGGGCCAGGCTGGTCAGGAGCGGGCGTGGCAGATGTCCGCCTGTCCCTACTAGACACCCGGAAACGAGAGGATGCACCGACTCTTGCGGCTAAAATCATACACTACACACCATCTCTCTGTAGGAGTAGGTCGATCTGTCGCTCTCTCTAACACACACATGTTGTTAAACATACACACACACATGCACACACACACACAGGTTCATAGAATAGGAAAATCGTGCGAGTGAGAAGTCACAGGAAGTGAGATACAAATGGAGTACGTACAAGAAGAGAAGAGGTGATGAATATTCCATCAAACCTGGACTGAGGAGTGGTAATCCCTCCGTCTAGGTCTTAAGTCATCTTACAGAAATCAGATATTCCCAAAATGTTTAGGCGTCGTCCATTAACTTCGCATCTCAATCCCCTCCTGGCCTCGTTGCTAGCGAGCGTTGTTACTTAGGCTGGCCATAGTGGGGGTAACATAAGTAGTATCATGCACTTGGAACTTGCAAACATGCTTATGTGGCATGCAATTAAAGAAGAGAGAGATGGTTATGGTAACATAGGTAGATACCATAACATAATAAATGTTATGCTACTATGTGTCATGCATGGCAATAAAATAGGCCACCTATGATACTAATCTATGATACTATGCACTATGGATGTAGTATCATACACTAGTACCATATGCATGATACTGGTATATGATACTCCCCACTATGACCAGCCTTAGGGAGCATTTGGATCCTTAGCAAGAACAACTTATAGCATAGCCGGGCAAGGTTAGGCATTTGGAACTGTTAAAATATGTTAGCTTCTGTGGTCCAGCTAGCTTGGGTGGGCTAGAAAAACCCTGCTAGCTCAGGAGAACCAGATCGGCTCGCTTCCGATGGCAAACTTCGCGTACTAGTGACATAGACTAGTAACATATGCATGTTACTAGTCCAATTTACTCACCACTATGACCAGCCTAAGCAATGCAACCAAACGCTCCTTACTCTGCCTTGTTATCTCCCCCGGAAACCCAATGCATGGAGCGCAACTACGCATTGATCAGTCAAGAAATCAAAGTAGGCTTGCATGCGAGTTAATACGTGGCCCTACATGATATCTGAAACGGCATCTCTTAGTTGTTTGGATTAATTGTTGTGTTTAGAGACAGAAATCAGGGCTTTGATTGGAGGAATGACCGTTCAAGTTTCTCCTTCTCCTCCAATCTGCTTGCACCTTGGTCCCGCTGCACCTTCTAACGTGACTTATTACACCTAGACGAAGGGAGTAGTAAGTACAAGATACGGTGGCACACTGACTTAGGTTGAATACAAGTGCCCAAAATTGTGTGCATGTTATAATAAGGATTCACTTAAAATAGTACGTGAGCGAACAGAGGGATCAATTGGACAGTGTTCCCGAGCAGTAGCGAGATGTGTGAGGTAAGATACTGTTGGGAACGTTGCATAAAATAAGAATTTTCCTACGTTCATCAAGATCAATATATGATTTCATCTAGCAACGAGAGAGGGGAGTGCATCTACATACCCTTGTACACCGCGAGTAGAAGTGTTCAAGAAAACGAGGTTGAGGGAGTCGTACTCGTCGTGATCCAAATCACCGGAGATCCTAGCACCGAACGGACGGCACCTCCGCGTTCAACACACGTACGGTCAACGTGACGTCTCCTCCTTCTTGATCCAGCAAGGGGAAAGGAGAGGTTGATGAAGATCCAGCAGCACGACGGCGTGGTGGTGGCTGCAGCAGGGATTCCGGCAGGGCTTCACCAAGTGTCTGCGTGAGGGAGAGGTGTAGCGAGGGGGAAGGGAGGCGCCAAGAGCATGGGTGCGGCTGCCCTCCCTCCCCCCTCTTTATATAGGCCCCTAGGGGGGCGGCCCTAGGAGATGGGATCTCCTAGGGGGGCGGCGGCCAGGGGGGTGGCTTGCCCCCCAAGGCAAGTGAAGGCGCCCCCCACCCTAGGGTTTCCAACCCTAGGCGCAGGGGGGCCCAAGGGGGGTGCACCATCCCACCAGGGGCTGGTTCCCCTCCCCACTTCAGCCCATGGGGTCCTCCGGGATAGGTGGCCCCACCCGGTGGACACCCGGGACCCTTCCGGTGGTCCCGGTACAATACCGGTGACCCCCGAAACTTTCCCGATGGCCGAAACAGCATTTCCCATATATAATTCTTTACCTCCGGACCATTCCGGAACTCCTCGTGACGTCCGGGATCTCATCCGGGACTCCGAACAACTTTCGGTTTGCTGCATACTAATATCTCTACAACCCTAGCGTCACCGAACCTTAAGTGTGTACACCCTACGGGTTCGGGAGACACGTAGACATGACCGAGACGGCTCTCCAGTCAATAACCAACAGCAGGATCTGGATACCCATGTTGGCTCCCACATGCTCCTCGATGATCTCATCGGATGAACCACGATGTCGAGGATTCAAGCAACCCCGTATACAATTCCCTTTGTCAATCGGTATGTTACTTGCCCGAGATTCGATCGTCGGTATCCCAATACCTCGTTCAATCTCGTTACTGGCAAGTCACTTTACTCGTACCGTAATGCATGATCCCGTGACCACACACTTGGTCACTTTGAGCTCATTATGATGATGCATTACCGAGTGGGCCCAGAGATACCTCTCTGTCATACGGAGTGACAAATCCCAGTCTCGATCCGTGTCAACCCAACAGACACTTTCGGAGATACCCGCAGTATACCTTTATAGTCACCCAATTACGTTGTGACGTTTGGTACATCCAACGCACCCCTACGGTATCCGGGAGTTACACGATCTCATGGTCTAAGGAAAAGATACTTGACATTGGAAAAGCTCTATCAAACGAACTACACGATCTTGTACTATGCTTAGGATTGGGTCTTGTATATCACATCATTCTCCTAATGATGTGATCTCGTTATCAATGACATCCAATGTCCATAGTCAGGAAAACATGACTATCTGTTGATTAACGAGCTAGTGAACTAGAGGCTCACTAGGGACATGTTGTGGTCTATGTATTCACACGTGTATTACGATTTCCGGATAATACAATTATAGCATGAATAAAAGACAATTATCATGAACAAGGAAATATAATAATAATCCTTTTATTATTGCCTCTAGGGCATATTTCCAACAGTCTCCCACTTGCACTAGAGTCAATAATCTAGTTACATTGTGATGAATCGAACACCCATAGAGTTCTGGTGTTGATCATGTTTTGCTCGCGGAAGAGGTTTAGTCAACGGATCTGCGACATTCAGATCCATATGTACTTTGCAAATATCTATGTCTCCATCTTGAACATTTTCACAGATGGAGTTGAAATGATGCTTGATGTGCCTGGTCTTCTTGTGAAACCTGGGCTCCTTGGCAAGGGCAATAGCTCGAGTGTTGTCACAGAAGAGAGTGATTGGCCCCGACGGATTGGGTATGACTCCTAGGTCGGTGATGAACTCCTTCATCCATATTTCTTCATGCGCTGCCTCCGAGGCTGCCATGTACTCCACTTCACATGTAGATCCCGCCACGACGCTCTGCTTGCAACTGCACCAGCTTAATGCTCCATGATTCAACATATACATGTATCCGGTTTGTGACTTAGAGTCATCCAGATCTGTGTCGAAGCTAGCGTCAACATAACCCTTTACGACGAGCTCTTCGTCACCTCCATAGACGAGAAACATGTCCTTTGTCCTTTTCAGGTACTTTTAGGATATTCTTGACCGCTGTCCAGTCTTCCTTGCCGGGATTACTTTGGTACCTTCCTAGCAAACTTACGGCAAGGTTTACATCAGGTCTGGTACACAGCATGGCATACATAATACACCCTATGGCTGAGGCATAGGGAATGCCACTCATCTCTTCTTTATCTTCTGTCGTGGTCGGGCATTGAGCCAAGCTCAATTTCACACCTTGCAATACATGCAAGAACCCTTTCTTGGACTGATCCATATTGAACTTCTTCAATATCTTATCAAGGTATGTGCTTTGTGAAAGACCTATGAGGCATCTCGATCTATCCCTATAGATCTTGATGCCTAATATGTAAGCGGCTTCTCCAAGGTCCTTCATTGAAAAACACTTATTCAAGTAGGCCTTAATGCTGTCCAAAAGTTCTATATCATTTCCCATCAAAAGTATGTCATCTACATATAATATGAGAAATGCTACAGAGCTCCCACTCACTTTCTTGTAAACGCAGCCTTCTCCATATGTCTACATAAACCCAAACGCTTTGATCATCTCATCAAAGCGAATGTTCCAACTCCGAGATGCTTGCACCAGCCCATAAATGGATCGCTGGAGCTTGCACACCTTGTTAGCATTCTTAGGATCGACAAAACCTTCCGGCTGCATCATATACAGTTCTTCCTTAAGATGTCCGTTAAGGAATGCCGTTTTGACGTCCATCTGCCATATCTCATAATCATAGTATGCGGCAATTGCTAACATGATTCAGATGGACTTTAGCTTTGCTACGGGAGAGAATGTCTCATCGTAGTCAACCCCTTGAACTTGTCGATAACCCTTAGCGACAAGTCGAGCTTTATAGATGGTAACATTACCATCCGCGTCCGTCTTCTTCTTGAAGATCCATTTGTTTTCTATCGCTCGCCGACCATCGGGCAAGTCTGTCAAAGTCCATACTTCGTTTTCATACATGGATCCTATCTCGAATTGCATGGCTTCAAGCCATTTGTTGGAATCTGGGCCCGCCATCACTTCTTCATAGTTCGAAGGTTCACCGTTGTCTAACAACATGATTTCCAGGACAGGGTTGCCATACCACTCTGGTGTGGAATGTGTCCTTGTGGACCTACGAAGTTCAGTAGCAACTTGATCCGAAGTACCTTGATCATCATCATTAATTTCCTCTCCAGTCGGTGTAGGCACCGCAGGAACATTTTCCTGAGCTGCACTACTTTCCGGTTCAAGAGGTAGTACTTCATCGAGTTCTACTTTCCTCCCACTTACTCCTTTCGAGAGAAACTCTTTTTCCAGAAAGGATCCGTTCTTGGAAACAAAGATCTTGCCTTCGGATCTAAGGTGGAAGGTATACCCAATGGTTTCCTTAGGGTATCCTATGAAGACGCATTTTTCCGACTTGGGTTCGAGCTTTTCAGGTTGAAGTTTCTTGACATAAGCATCGCATCCCCAAACTTTTAGAAACGACAGCTTAGGTTTCTTCCCAAACCATAATCCATACGGTGTCGTCTCAACGGATTTACACGGAGCCCTATTTAAAGTGAATGTAGCTGTCTCTAGAGCGTATCCCCAAAATGATAGTGGTAAATCGGTAAGAGACATCATAGATCGTACCATATCCAATAGAGTGCGATTACGATGTTCGGACACACCATTACGCTGAGGTGTTCCAGGTGGCGTGAGTTGTGAAACGATTCCACATTTCCTTAAGTGCGTACCAAATTCATGACTTAAATATTCTCCTCCATGACCTGATCGTAAGAACATTATCTTTTGGTCACGTTGATTCTCTACCTCATTATGAAATTCCTTGAACTTTTCAAAGGTCTCAGACTTGTGTTTCCTCAAGTAGACATACCCATATCTACTCAAGTCATCAGTGAGAGTGAGAACATAACGATATCCTCCGCGAGCCTCAACGCTCATTGGACCGCACACATCGGTATGTATGATTTCCAATAAGTTGGGTGCTTGCTCCATTGTTCCGGAGAACAGAGTCTTGGGCATTTTGCCCATGAGGCATGGTTCGCATGTGTCAAATGATTCATAATCGAGAGACTCTAAAAGTCCATCAGCATGGAGCTTCTTCATGCGCTTGACACCAATGCGACCAAGGCGGCAGTGCCACAAGTATGTGGGACTATCGTTATCAACTTTACATCTTTTGGTATTCACACTATGAATATGTGTAACATTAAGTTCGAGATTCATTAAGAATAAACCATTGACCATCGGGGCATGACCATAAAACATATCTCTCATATAAATAGAACAACCATTATTCTCGGATTTAAATGAGTAGCCATCTCGTATTAAGCGAGATCCAGATACAATGTTCATGCTCAAACTTGGCACTAAATAACAATTATTGAGGTTTAAAAATAATCCCGTAGGTAAATGCAGAGGTAGCGTGCCGACAGCGATCACATCGACCTTGGAACCATTCCCGACACGCATCGTCACCTCATCCTTCGCTAGTCTCCGCTTATTCCGTAGCTCCTGCTTTGAGTTACAAATATGAGCAACGACACGGTATCAAATACCCAGGAGCTACTACGAGCACTGGTAAGGTACACATCAATTACATGTATATCATATACCTTTAGTGTTGCCGGCCTTCTTGTCCGCTAAGTATTTGGGGCAGTTCCGCTTCTAGTGACCCTTCCCTTTGTAATAAAAGCACTCAGTTTCAAGCTTGGGTCCACTCTTTGACTTCTTCCTGGCAACTGGCTAACCGGGCGTGGCAACATCCTTGCCGTCCTTCTTGAAGTTCTTCTTACCCTTGCCTTTCTTGAACTTGGTGGTTTTATTGACCATCAACACTTGATGTTCCTTTCTGATTTCTACCTCTGCTGACTTCAGCATTGAAAATACTTCAGGAATAGTTTTCACCATCCCCTGCATATTGTAGTTCATCACAAAGCTCTTGTAGCTCGGTGAGAGCGACTGAAGGATTCTGTCAATGACCGCCTCGTCCGGGAGGTTAATGTCCAGCTGGGACAGGCGGTTGTGCAACCCAGATATTTTGAGTATGTGCTCACTGACATAACTATTTTCCTCCATCTTACAACTATAGAACTTGTCGGAGACTTCATATCTCTCGACCCGGGCATGAGCTTGGAAAACCATTTTCAGCTCCTCGAACATCTCATATGCTCCGTGTTGCTCAAAACGCTTTTGGAGCCTCGGTTCTAAGCTGTAAAGCATGCCGCACTGAACGAGGGAGTAATCATCAGCACGTGTCTGCCAAACGTTCAAATCATCTTGCAGTGTTGGGAGAGCAGGTGGGTCACCTAGCGGTGCTTCTAGGACATATGTTTTCTTGCCAGCTATGAGGATGATCCTCAGGTTCCGGACCCAGTCCGTATAGTTTCTGCCATCATCTTTCAGCTTGGTTTTCTCTAGGAACGCGTTGAAGTTCATGTTGACATGAGCGTTGGCCATTTGATCTACAAGACATTTTTGCAAAGATTTTAGACTAAGTTCATGATAATTAAGTTCATCTAATCAAATTATTTAATGAACTCCCACTCAGATTAGACATCCCTCTAGTCATCTAAGTGTTACATGATCCGAGTCGACTAGGATGTGTCCTATCATCACGTGAGAGGCACTAGTCATCATCGGTGAACATCTCCATGTTGATCGTATCTTTCATACGACTCATGTTCGACCTTTCGGTCTCTTGTGTTCCGAGGCCATGTCTGTACATGCTAGGCTCGCCAAGTTAACCTAAGTGTTTTGCATGTGTAAATCTGTCTTACACCCGTTCTATGTGAACATTAGAATCTATCACACCCGATCATCACGTGGTGCTTCGAAACAACGAATTGTCGCAACGGCGCATAGTTAGGGGGAACACTTTCTTGAAATTATTATGAGGGGTCATCTTATTTACTACCGTCGTTCTAAGTAAACAAGATTCAAAAACATGATAAACATCACATGCAATCAAATAGTAGTGACATGATATGGCCAATATCATATAGCTCTTTTGATCTCCATCTTCGGGGCTCCATGATCATCTTCGTTACCGGCATGACACCATGATCTCCATCATCGTGTCTCCATGAAGTTGCTCGCCAACTATTACTTCTACTACTATAGCTAACGGTTTAGCAATAAAGTAAAGTAATTACATGGCGTTAAATCATTGACACGCAGGTCATACAATAATTAAGACAACTCCTATGGCTCCTGCCGGTTGTCATACTCATCGACATGCAAGTCGTGATTCCTATTACAAGAACATGATCTCATACATCACAATATATCATTCATCATTCATCACAACTTTTGGCCATATCACATCACAAAGCAATTGCTGCAAAAACAAGTTAGACGTCCTCTAATTGTTGTTGCATCTTTTACGTGGCTGCAATAGGGTTCTAGCAAGGACATTTTCTTACCTACAAAAAATCCACAACATGATTTGTTAACTTCTATTTACCCTTCATAAGGAACCTTTTCATCGAATCCGCTCCAACTAAAGTGGGAGAGACAGACACCTGCTAGCCACCTTATGCAACTAGTGCATGTCAGTCGATGGAACCTGTCTCACGTAAACGTACGTGTAAGGTCGGTCCGGGCCACTTCATCCCACAATACCGCTGAAGCAAAATAAGACTAGTAGTGGCAAGAAAGTTGACAACATCTACGCCCACAACAGATTTGTGTTCTACTTGTGCAAAGAGAACTACGCATAGACCTAGCTCATGATGCCACTGTTGGGGATCGTTGCATAAAATAAAAAATTTCCTACGTTCACCAAGATCAATCTATGAGTTCATCTAGCAACGAGAGAGGGGAGTGCATCTACATACCCTTGTAGATCGTGAGCGGAAGCATTCAAGAGAACGAGGTTGAGGGAGTCGTACTCGTCGTGATCCAAATCACCGGAGCTCCTAGCGCCGAACGGACGGCACCTCCGCGTTCAACACATGTACGGTCAGCGTGATGTCTCCTCCTTCTTGATCCAACAAGGGGAAAGGAGAGGTTGATGAAGATCCAGCAGCATGACAGCATGGTAGTGGATGCAGCAGGGATTCCAACAGGGCTTCGCCAAGCGTCTGCGGGAGGGAGAGGTGTAGCAAGGGGGAAGGGAGGCGCCAAGAGCATGGGTGCGGCTGCCCTCCCTCCCCCTCTTTATATAGGCCCCTAGGGGGGCGCCGGCCCTAGGAGATGGGATCTCCTAGGGGGGCGCCGACCAGGGGGGTGGCTTGCCCCCCAAGGCAAGTGGAGGCGCCCCCACCCTAGGGTTTCCAACCCTAGGCGCAGGGGGGGCAAGGCGGGCGCACCAGCCCACCAGGGGCTGGTTCCCCTCCCCATTTCAGCCCATGGGGCCCTCCGGGATAGGTGGCCCCACCCGGTGGACACTCGAGACCCTTCCGGTGGTCCCGGTACAATACCGGTGACCCCCGAAACTTTCCCGATGGCCGAAACAGCATTTCCCATATATAATTCTTTACCTCTGGACCATTCCGGAACTCCTCGTGACGTCCGGGATCTCATCCGGGACTCCGAACAACTTTCGGTTTACTGCATACTAATATCTCTACAACCCTAGCGTCACCGAACCTTAAGTGTGTAGACCCTACGGGTTCGAGAGACACGTAGACATGACCGAGACGGCTCTCCGGTCAATAACCAACAGCGGGATCTGGATACCCATGTTGGCTCCCACATGCTCCTCGATGATCTCATCGGATGAACCACGATGTCGAGGATTCAAGCAACCCCGTATACAATTCCCTTTGTCAATTGGTATGTTACTTGCCCGAGATTCGATCGTCAGTATCCCAATACCTCGTTCAATCTCGTTACCGGCAAGTCACTTTACTCGTACCATAATGCATGATCCCGTGACCAGACACTTGATCACTTTGATCTCATTATGATGATGCATTACCGAGTGGGCCCAGAGATACCTCTCCGTCATACGGAGTGACAAATCCCAATCTCGATCCGTGTCAACCCAACAGACACTTTCGGAGATATCCGCAGCATACCTTTATAGTCACCCAGTTATGTTGTGACGTTTGCTACACCCAAAGCACCCCTACGGTATCTAGGAGTTACACGATCTCATGGTCTAAGGAAAAGATACTTGACATTGGAAAAGCTCTAACAAACGAACTACACGATCTTGTGCTATGCTTAGGATTGGGTATTGTCCATCACATCATTCTCCTAATGATGTGATCTCGTTATCAATGACATCCAATGTCCATAGTCAGGAAAACATGACTATTTGTTGGTTAACGAGCTAGTCAACTAGAGGCTCACTAGGGACATGTTGTGGTCTATGTATTCACACGTGTATTACGATTTCCGGATAATAAAATTATAGCATGAATAAAAGACAATTATCATGAACAAGGAAATATAATAATAATCCTTTTATTATTGCCTCTAGGGCATATTTCCAACAGATACACCGCTGGTACTTCTAATTTTTCTTATTAATTTGTTTGTTTCACCCTCTGACTGATGGGACCCAACATACTACGTGGAGAGAGGTAAGGTGACTAAGGCTGCATTATTTCTACACCACTGTGGATAGTCTTACCACCAAAGCCACATGACACGATTATGATTTAAATCCCAATGACTCCCACACAAAAAAAACACGGCATGCTTGTCACACGAATGCAGGAATGTATAAAAGGTTATTTTCCTCTCGTTGAACATAACGGGAGGGTTGTGTAGTTCGTTAGCCTGTTCTCTCATCAAACTTGAGGTCTCGGGTTCAATAACTACACTTGAGCATAATTCATTCCAGGAGGATTCTTTGACTGGTCAAAATGGATGGATACGGAGCTATATGATCTCGTAGTGACCGTATAATCACCTCATCACATATAAGCTGCAGCCTCGGCACTTGTTTTCTAGGGTTTGCACGCTTCATACTCTCTCTCCAGTATATATATATACACGCTGGAGCCTCAGCGCTTGTAGTTACGCTCTTCACACTCTCTCACCCTCTCCATATCTAAACAAGACTTTGTTGGCCTCTCTCTCCCCTCACTGCTGGTCAAAGAGCCGGTAGGATCCGTCCATCGGGAAGGGAAGGAGGCTTAACGTTGTCGCCGTCGGCGAGGGAGGGAATCCACTACCGGCGTAGCTGTTCACTTTCACCCAGCGGCGACGCGGGAGGGCCTCCGACCCCTTCTTCTTCACCGCCATCCCGTCGCCCACCGAACCACGCCCTAAGAACCTTAAGGTATAATTTACTTATTCCACATGCATTGCTCTAGCTGCACGTGGGCTTTTTCTACTTCTGCACTCGAATCTAGGTGTTGGATCAAACAGGAAAGTACTGGGGAAAGTTGTATACCATGAATCTAGGACGTGGTTCGAAGAGGAAAGGAGTGGGGGGAAGTAGTGGGAAAAGTTGTATAGCATGAATCTAGGACGTGGTTCAAAGAGGAAAGGAAGGGGAAAGTAGTGGGGAAAGTTGTATAACATGAATCTAGGATGTGGTTCAAAGAGGAAAGGAAGGGGGAAAGTAGTGGGGAAAGTTGTCTCACATAAATCCCGGACGTGGCTCAAAGAGGAAAGGAAGGGGCGAAAGTACTAGTACAGACTGGCTATCCAGCACCTACGTTGGTTGAAAAGGGAAAACAATGACAAACGCAGTATGCACATCTATAACGAACTGATCTTTTGTTTTGGCGGACAAGGCTGTAGAGTTTGAGCAGGACTAGATTTGCTG
This sequence comes from Triticum aestivum, assembly GCF_018294505.1. Classification (NCBI taxonomy): domain Eukaryota; kingdom Viridiplantae; phylum Streptophyta; class Magnoliopsida; order Poales; family Poaceae; genus Triticum; species Triticum aestivum. The sequence goes on along the minus strand of NC_057807.1, from coordinate 327,820,699 downwards.
CGCTCACATAGGGAAAGGTGTCTAAAGTTAACAAAACTGGGACCAACACAACTATGCTCCTTGGTTGTTTGTTCTTTGTTGCAATAAACTGTGCATGACCATAGTACATCAGTAGATGCACATGGTGATGGTGCATCCACTATCCCGTGCAACTCTTTAGCTATTGTTAATCTAAGGCCCTGTTTGTTTAAAAACTCCCTAGTCCCTACCTACTTGGTTCCAGGGACTAAACATGGACTAGAGGTTATTAAATGACATGCTAAAAGACCATGTTACCCCTAGTAATAAACTAATAGAGACAAGGAGCGATGCGTGGCAGGGGCAACTATTGGAAAAAGTCCCAAAAAGACTCCCTCGGGGTCTTCCTTCTTTAGTCCCAAATGCCCACTTTTAGTCCCTAAAAGTCCCTCCTGTTTGGTTTAGATGGGACTGACACAGAGTTCTTTTAGTCCCTACACCAAAATGTCCCTGTAAACAAACACCCTCTAATAATGCCGCTAGAAAATTGATGCAATGCCACATTTAAAACAAATTACATGTTTAACCAATTTTATTGTTAATATAATCTCTATGTTAATATTAATAAATGCTACTGTCTTCCTTTCTTTCCCATTTAGATAAGGTAGATGCTTCTTTTTGTTGGCTTATGTGTCATCCACCATTATTGACCACTTGTTTTTCCTTTGCATCTCTGTGTAAACAGGGTTATCTACTTCACCTCGTTGCCATTGTGACCTTTTGTTGCACTGCACAAAACACTTTTGTTTTAAGAGTGTTTTGTGCAGTTCAACAAAAATGTCACACCGACAATGTTGCTTGATTGCTTGATCTTAGTGGAACTGCACAAGAGGAGATCTTACTTCCTATCCGTGTTGGCAAATTTGGTTCAAATCTTCTTCTTGTGAGTTGTTTGAACTCCGCATCATGAGAGGTCAGTACTAGCTTTCTTTCACATGATTCTGCAGTGTGCTTTCTTATTTTGTGCTACTTGTACGGTAATGTTGCTTGATTTTAGTGAACTGCACAAATGGATACAAGACTTCCAATCTGTATGTGCACCGTAATATCCCATTGAGGTAAGATAAGGATATTTCACAACTGTTGGCCTGTATTTTGCCACTTTCATTAGAAAATTAATGTCATTGTTTAGTGCTATACTTGTGCTCCCTAATTGACATGCCAAATCTTACATTGAAGGCGAAGCTTGTCTGTTATTGAACCAAGTGATCAAGGGGAAGAACAAGCGGAAGAAAAACAAAAATCAACTCCCGATGCTGTAATGAAGCACTAGAACTGTGATGACACAAGTAATGATGTAGTTTTGCATCTTAATTTATTGCTATGGCTGGAACGAGCAATTATTTTGCCACTAATTTGATGCTACTCGCAATGTACGTAATTATCTCTACTTGTGCAAACAGGGATCTTCTTTGGAGATACCTTATATTTTTGTGGAACTGCACAAGAAGATGTTGGAAACATTAAACTAATCGAGGAGTATATAGTAAGCTTGGCCACCATAGTAGATAGCAACAGATGGTTCCGGAGAAGTGCTTCATCTGTATGTTCTACACAATAAGCCTCCTAACAAAGGTTGGTACTTGCCCACTGATTTCATCCATATGATTGAGCTTTGTCATCTCTATTGGTGTTGTGCTACTGTTTAGATACTGTCATGAAAAAGTGGTCCTTGAGAAGTGCTTCATCTGTGCTGTTTTAAATATTTCCTTTCCTTTTTTTCAAGCAAACAGGGATGCTAGCATTTAGTTGTCCTCTTGTCTTTGCACAACAGGATCATCCTCCTCTGAAGAAGAATATGGAGTACATGAACTGACTAGCTCCGATTATGCCAGGATGAAGAAGCCATGTCTATCTTCTCATCAGAAGGAGCAGTTGAAGGATGGTTACATTGCTCCCCACAAGGCCAAACTAACTTCAGCTCAGAAGGACTGACAAATCTCCATTTTTTTGCTATGATGCGCGAGTACAATGTTGTTCTACGATTCTTTCTGGTGAGTTCCATTTTTCTAAAAGTGTGCTCTACATGGACCATGTAGGTGCCTCTTTAAATATCAATTCATAGTACAGTTTGCTTTAAGCTAATCACTTTTTTGTATTTGTGCAAATAGGGGTCCTCAGCTTGATTTCAATGGGAACTACACAAAATGTTCATGAATCCATCGTATCATTCATTTCCACCACAAGAAAGGAGGTGCCAATAAGTTCAAGGCGTTGCAACATATAAGGGCGAAATTGTACAAGCTACGCGCGAATTTGGTTGATTTTGGTGGAACTGCACAAAAAGAACAGCTGATTTATTTAGCACGAGGTGCCATGTCAATGTCCAAATTGATGGCAAACCCTGCCCATTCCACAATCGTAGGAATTTGATATTTTGGAATGGGACAACCTTGTCAAATTTTGCTCATTGATTTTAGCAAGAAGACATGCGTTTGATATTTTCGAATGGGACGCCCTATGTTGTCAGTAGCGTCGATTAATTTTTTCTTTATTCTTTATTTGTGAAGTAAATATTACCTTTGACATGTGAGTCGCTGAGATGCATAATCATTGTTTGTTTTGAATGTTCTCTATGAATTGCCAGCCCTGTGTGTTTGATTGCAATGTATAGAAACGCTAAAAAACTGCTCAAACTCTTTGTACTCCTTCTGTTCCTTTTTAGTTTGCACATTGTGAAAGTGCATACTTTTTTCTATAAGATTTGTCAAAGTAGAGATACTTTGACTGCACACAAAACTTGTATGCAGACTAGAAAGGACCGGAGGGAGTACATGTGAAACTGCTGCAAACGAGGTGATCACCCTGGGAATAATGCTAGTACATATTGTTTTGCATGTTCATCCAATGCCAGTGATATAGGAATTCAAACTAATAGAAATAAATTCATTCATACATGGTCGGATTTCATATAAACATGATGGATTTCATTACATTTCATACATTGTTCAACTAAAAAGGGGTGCGCTGGAGGTATAATTAATTAAACGAAGCTACCCACCTATGTCCCGCTAAGCCGAACAAAAGCTTCAGTGACTTAACTGTAGGTGCAGTTGCATAACTGACATGTGGCTTGTTGGGCCCACGTGTCAGTCAGCCAACTGCACCAGTAGTTAAATAGAAGCAACATTCTTCTCCAACACACCTCTCCGATCGACTCCATGTCGCCTCCAAGAAGCTAACCGGCCGTCAATGGTCAACCCGCCTAGCTTGGCTTCAACCAGAGGGTAGCAGCGGTGGCCTTACTTGGACCCGAGGGCAGCGACCTACCATGTTCTACTCTTCCTTATTTTCTGTGTGGCGCGGCCTCATTGGCAGCGGGGTGGTGCCTCGGCGGAGCCGGTGATGTCCTCTATCTCGTTGCCGGCGGGCGGCGCCTCGGCGGAGCGGTGGAAAATCCTCCCCCTTGTTGCCGGCAAGCTGGGGCCTCGGCTGAGCCGGTGATGTCCTCTGCCTTGTCGTTGGAGGGGCGGGGCCTCGGCGGAGCCGGCGGTGTCCTCTGCCTCATTGTTGGCACCGTGGGGCCTCGGCAAAGCAGGGCCTCATCGACGCCAGTGGAGCGGGGACTCGTTGGAGCCGGCATTGTCATCTGCCTCGTCCTCGGTCTCGCCAAACAACACCTCGCCCGCTTCATCACCCTCTTTGTAGGCGGCTGAGGGAGTTCTGGACTAGGGGGTGTCCGGATAACCGAACTATCATCATCGGCCGGACTCCAAGACTATGAAGATAGAAGATTGAAGACTTTCCTTGGCGTGGAAGGAAAGCTTGGCGATACGGATATGTAGATATCCTACCATTGTAACCGACTCTGTGTAACCCTAGCCCTCTCCGGTGTCTATATAAACCGGATGGCTTTAGTCCTTAGGACGAACAACAATCATACCATAGACTAGCTTCTAGGGTTTAGCCTCCTTGATCTCGTGGTAGATCCACTCTTGTAACACACATCATCAATATTAATCAAGCAGGACATAGGGTTTTACCTCCATCAAGAGGGCCCGAACCTGGGTAAAAACATCGTGTCCCTTGTCTCCTGTTACCATCTGCCTAGACGCACAGTTCGAGACCCCCTACCCGAGATCCGCCGGTTTTGACACCGACATTGGTGCTTTCATTGAGAGTTCCTCTGTGTCGTCACCGATAGGCTCGATGGCTTCTTTGACCATCATCAACGACGCAGTCCAGGGTGAGACCTTTCTCCCCAGACAGATCTTCATATTCGGCGGCTTCTCACTGCGGGCCAATTCGCTTGGCCATCTGGAGCAAATCGAAAGCTACGCCCCTGTCCGTCATGTCAGATTTGGAAGTTTGAACTTCATGGCTGACATCCGCGGGGACTTGATCCTCGATGGATTCGAGCCACAGCCGAGCATGCAACACTGTTGCGGCGAGCATGATTTAGCTCTACAGCCGGACAGTACCCTGGAGGCCGCGCTCGAACCCGCTTCGATCTTCAATTCGGAGCCGGCTGCGCAGATCGAGGAAGGATGGCTAGACACCGCCTCGGGGCTGCAACATCTACGGCGATAGAGCCGAACACTGACCTTGTCCCTCATAAAGCTCGTGACTCCGAGGTGCCGGACTCCTTGCCGGACTCCGAACCTCCCGCGCCCCCTCCGATCGAATCCGATTGGGCGCCGATCATAGAGTTCACCGCAGCGGACATCTTTCAACTCTCACCTTTTGGCGACATCTTGAGTTCGCTAAAGTATCTCTCGTTATTAGGAGAACCCTGGCCGGACTGCGGTCAGGACGGTTGGGATGCGGACGACGAAGAAATTCAAGGCCCACCCACCACCCACTTGGTAGCCGCTGTCGACGCTCTAACCGACATGCTAAACTATGACTCCGAAGACATCGACGGTATGGACGACGATGCCAGAGACGACCAAGAACCAGCGCCTACCGAGCACGGGAAAGCCACCCCAACTCATTACGTATACATGGTGGATACACCAAAAGGAAGCGATAATGAGGAAAAACGGGACGTGGCGAAGGACAACTCCCCCAACAAACAACCAAAGCGGCGACGCAAGCACCGCCCGAAGACCGGCATCGATAAAAACGGCACCCATACGGACCCGGCCCTAGAGCAGGGCGAAGCAGTGGATGACGCACATGTCAACAAGCAGCCAGCCGGACATGAACTGGACAAGCAACCCATCCCCGGCGAAGATGATCTCACATCACCAGGGCATATGAATCTTCATAAAAGGCTCGTCGCCACTGCAAGAAGTTTGAAGAAGCAAAAGCGGAAGCTCAAAACAGCGGAGGACGCACTCAGAATGAGATGGAGCAAAGTACTCAACAGCGTAGATAAACATGGCGCTAGTCACCAGACAAAGAGCTACCCGAAGCGCAAGCTGTTGCCCGAATTTGACGAGGAGGCCTTAGAGCCCCCGCAGTCAAAAAAGAAAGAAGCCGCCTGGCCGGATAGACGACCAGATGACAGGCCAAGAGCAACAAGGGGCGCTGCACACAACCTGGCACACAATTAGCATAAAGATCCTCGGAAAAGGGACGACCCAGTCAGATCTATTTATGGGCCAAAAAAGAAGACTCCCGGAAGCAACATAACCCGCCGAGCATTCAAAGACAACGGCACACCCAAATACAGGGGCGCCGCACACCCACTATGTTTCACCGACGAGGTACTGGATCATGGATTTCCAACAGGATTCAAACCCGTAAACATAGAAGCATATGACGGAACAACAGACCCCGGAGTCTGGATTGAGGATTACATCCTACACATACATATGGCCAGAGGAGACGATCTCCATGCCATAAAATACCTACCCCTCAAGCTCAAAGGGCCAGCTCGGCATTGGCTTAAAAGCCTCCCAGAAAATACCATTGGAAGTTGGGAAGAGCTTGAGGATGCGTTTCGAGCAAACTTTAATGGGACCTATGTCCGCCCTCCGGATGCAGACGATTTAAGTCACATAACTCAACAGCCCGGAGAGTCAGCATGCAAATTCTGGAACAGGTTCCTCACTAAAAAGAACCAAATAGTAGACTGTCCGGACGCTGAAGCCTTAGCAGCCATTAAACACAACGTCCGAGACGAATGGCTTGCCAGACACCTCGGCCAGGAAAAACCAAGAACAATGGCCGCACTAACAAGCCTCATGACCCGCTTTTGCGCGGGGGAAGACAGCTGGCTGGCTAGATGCAGCACCAGCGACCCGAGTACATCCGAAGTTAGGGATGGAAATGGGAAATCACGACGCAGAAAAGATCAGCACCGGAATAAGGAAAAAGGCCCGAATAGTACTGCAGTCTGTAAGTGCATCTAGTGCCCCTTAGTGATTTTGGTGTATTGAAGACTTATAGGTTAAGGGACTAATGCGTTTGTGAGTGTACACAGGTCTATAAGTCTATGAGGAGTTTGATATTTACAAAGAAAGTCGACCCCTAAAAATGAAGTTCTTCAACTGAAGACTTTAATATTCTGAAGACTTTCTGAAGACTTTGGAAGTGAAGAAATTGGTGTGACCTTGAAGACTTGGTATTCATTTGTGGAACATGAAGCGTGAAGACTTTTGTTTTTGTAGTTTCATTTTCTCCTTCTTGAGTCATAGGAAACACCGTACTGTTATAGGGGGTCGAGGAAATACTAAGGAAAAATTTCCATGTGATGCTCAACTCAAAATCCTACACCTACCAATCCCTTCGAGTGAAGCCTTTGGAAATCTCATACAGTTCCGTCACTTTCTTCAATGACAGAGACGAAGTTCTTCTGGTCGCTGATGAATTTGTTCTGACTGAGGAGTTAGGAATTCGCCAGTGCGAATTACCTACACAGTGAGGAACATGATAGCCCTGAGGAATTTGAGAGTCAAATTTCCGACCGTTGCTGTGCTGTGCGCCAGCTGTCCCAAAATATTTTATCCACCTAACGGTCATATCATTATGGGGCATTTATGTCTTATCATGTCGGGCTGCTCCCTAGGCTATAAATAGCCGCCCCCTACAACCACTAGCTGGTTGGATGCTCCGAGAGAACTTGACACTTGTCATTTGAGAGCAACCTATCCTCCGAGGACTTTGAGTGAAAATCATCAAGTGAGGAAAATCCCAAACCCAAACACCTACAAACCCCAAAGTGATTGAGCATCGCTGAAGAAATTGATCCTACATGGATCCGATGCTTGTTACCTTTGAAGACTGTGCTTCTTCCAGACGGTTAGGCGTCAAGGTCTAGAGCATCCAAGAGGAATTGTGGATCGCCGAGTGACCAAGTCTGTGAAGGTTTGGAAGTCACCTGAAGACTTACCACGAGTGATTGGATGAGGTCTGCGTGACCTTAGTTCAAGGAGAATACGGTGAGGACTGGGTGTCCTGAGCTGCGTGCTTAGCGACTGGGTGTCCGGGACTGTGTGTCCTCGAGTTTAAATACCCAGCCGCTCCAACCAGACGTACAACTGAGACAGCAGTTGGAACTGGTCTACCAAATCATTGTCTTCACCAACCTAACTGGTTCTATTTCCTCAACTCTTTCATTTCCTCATTACTGTGTTGAGTGTTTGTTCATATCTGTGTTTGAAGACTTTGACTGAAGACTTTCTCAATTTCCTCAGTTCAATTTCTTCAGTCTGTATGTCTTCATCTTGTGTTATCCTATGATTACGCTTTCTGTACTCTGTGCTAGTCTTCATTTCATCATGATGACCATGCTTGTATTCTGTCATAGTTACTTCTGAGTACTTATTCCGCTGCTAATAGTTCTTCGCTAAGGAATTTCCTCACCGGCAAATTCCTCAGTGAAGAATTCATAAAAATCGCCTATTCACCCCCCCTCTAGTCGACATAACGCAATTTCAATTGGTATCAGAGCGAGGTACTCCCTTGTTCTGTGTGATTTTGGTTTAACCGCCTGGAGTTTTAGTTATGTCGACCGCATGTATGATCAAGGTCTCAGCTGGGTGTCCTACCTTTGATGGGACGGACTACCCCTACTGGAAAAACAAGATGCGAATGCATCTCGAGGCAATTGACAACGATCTCTGGTATGTTGTGGAAAATGGTGTTCCCTCTGTCTCACCCTCACTAAACGCTACCGATGTGAAGAGATTCAAGCAACTCCATTCTCAAGCGAAGAATATCATATGTGGCCATCTGAGTAAAGGACAGTATGGAAGAGTGAGTGCTTTGGAAACTGCTAAGCTTATCTGGGATAGGCTGTTCAAAGTGAACAAAGGAGTCTCAACTTAGCGTGACTCTCAAGTTTATGTTCTTCGGAATCTCTTCAACCGCTTCAAAAGACTCGACAATGAAAATGTCCAACAAACCTTTGATTGCCTTACTGACATCTCAAATGAGCTTCAAGCCCTCGGTGCCACTGACATCACTGACCATGAGGTGGCGAAGAAACTGTTGAGATCGCTTGATTCCTCATTTGATACTCTGGGTCTGATGATACAAGAACGGGCTGACTACAAGTCTCTTGATCCTGCCGATATCCTCGAAAGGCTAAATACTCACGAGTTCCAGCTTGCTGAAAAGAGAGATCTCTATGGTTTGAGCTACGGCAAACCACGTGCCCTGAAGGCCAAGGTTGTGTCTGAGTCTGAATGTGAGGACTCTGGTAGTAGCCTTGGTGATCCTGAAGAACTGAGCCAGGAGCTAGCACTGCTCGTGAAGAAATTCCAGAAGTTCTCAAGACGTGGTCGCTTTGGAAAATCCTAGAGAAGCACTGATTCCTCATCAAGTGACTATAAGAGAAGGCTGTGCCACAAATGCAAGAAACCTGGTCATTATATTCAAGATTGTCCTCAGTGGGAAAAGGAATTGAAGAAGAATAAATACAAGGATTACAGTTCTGATGATGCAAAGAAGAAGAAGAAATTGTCAAAATCTTTGTCATCAAAATCCTCGAAGTCTTCATCTCACAAGAAGAGCAGCTCCAAGAAGGCTCGGGCATTCATTGGCAAGGAAATGGACTCTGAAGCTGAATCTGAGGAAAATGAGGAAGAGGAGGCGTCTGAAGAATCCGAATCTGGTGTGGCGAGTCTGGCCTTCGCTACTGCTTTCGTTAGCAAGTCCATCTTCAACACTGAAGAAACTGACCCCACCGACAAGCCTGATGAAGATAATGATGATTACGCTCCCACCTATTGCTTCATGGCAAAAGGTGCAAAGGTACTCAAATACACCTCCTCTGAATCTAGTGAAAATGAATCTGATGAGAATCTCAAGCCTGAAAAGATTGCTATAAACTTGCAAAGATTGCTGTAAAGATTGCTGTAAAACTTGCAAAGCTACTCTAAACTTGCAAAGATTGCTGTAAAACAACAAAGGGCTTTTGAAAAGGTTCAAAACATGCTAGATAAGAGTGATGATATGTTAGGTGAAGAAATGGATCGCACTAAAGCCCTGACTGAAAATCTTCAGAGACTTCAGTCTAGGTTTGATAACCTTCAAAGTCATCATAACACTCTCTTATTTGATCATGAGGAACTTTCTTATGAATTTCTTCAAAGAAAGCAAGATCTTGAGAAGCTAAGAGTGAGTTATGAAGATCTTCAGAAGGAGCGCGATTCATTACTTGCTCAACAAATCAGCACCTCTCAGGAAGAATTTGTTCCTCCATGCTTAAAGTGCATTGAACGTGAATCTGCTAATTCTTCACCTGAATGTTCAAATGCTTCAACTGTTACAAATTCTTCACCTGCCTCTGCTATCACTAATTCCTCATCTGAGGACATTGCTAGTATCACTAACGATGCAGGGCTGAAGGAACTGTACACGACAGGCATGTACAAAAGCCTCAAAGGGCATCAGATTCTTTGTGATGTACTCAAAAAGCAGATCCTCAACAGAAACCCTAGGAAAGAGGGTATTGCCTTTGAGAGTAAACTTAATGCTGATGGAACATATTGGAAGCCTGAGCAGTACCCCAAAACCTCATGGGTTGCTACAAAGGGACCTCCAGTTGATCCATCCATGTTATCTGGCTTTACATGTGAATCTCCTCATTCTTCTGATGAGTCATTTGACTCCAACTATAAACTATTCAAAAATCAGAATGGTGAAGTATTTGCTAGATATGTTGGGACTAACTACAGGAACGGTCCCCCTATGAAGGAATCTGGGTTCCCAAAAGTAATGTTGAAAGTCTTCAGGTGAATGTCCTCATGACACCACCTGTGAAGAATAGGAACCCCAGAACAAACTCTTCATATGGACCTACTTCTTCATATGGATCCAAGTCCTCATATGGACCACATTCCTCACGTGGATCAAATTCCTCAAATGGATCAAAGTCCTCATATGACTATCATCGCGCTAACAACTCTGTTTCGCAGGGTAGAGCTAAGGGCTACGAATATGCACATCATTCTTCAAATCATTATGTTCATAAGTCCTCAAAGAATTTCTCTGCTTATTCATATGCTTACCCTAAACCCTCTTATGTGAAACGAAATGGTTTGGCTTCTATGCCACCATTCTCGTATGGTGCTCGCAGAGTGATGAACAATTTGCCACCCCTTCAGATGTGGGTGGTGAAGAAAAAGAACTAATCTCTTCTGCAGGGTCAGGTCTCCAGGCGTGCCTTAACGTCTGAAGAATTTGCTGGGGACCTGACAAAATTGCCTGAAAGGACACAGGCTAACCATGATGAAATGAACTTTCATTTCACATGTCCTCATACTGCTGTATCTGTTTACCGCTTGATGAAATTCATCTGATGAACTTAATATCATATTCTTCACTAATGAAGCATATGAGATTGTAAGTTACACTAATTCATCTGCAGGATGATCAACCCAAAACCACTGAATGGGTCCTCGATAGTGGATGTACAAATCACATGACTGGTGACAAGAATCTTTTGATGGATGCTCCCTTATCACCGTCACATCTGAAGCATATCATCTTTGCTGACAAAGGCAAAAGTCAGGTATTGGGTCTTGGTAAGGTTGCGATCTCTAAGGACAAAAACATGGACAAAGTCATGCTTGTTGAGTCCTTAGGATACAACCTCATGTCAGTCTCAATGCTTTGTGATCTTGATATGGTTGTTGTCTTTGGCAAGTATCGCTGTGTTGTGATTATGGAAGCTGACAATTCCAAAGTCTTCGAAGGCTTTAGGAGAGGAGATTTGTATATTGTTGATTTCTCTACAGGACCACAACCAGCCGTGTGTCTACTTGCAAAAGCTTCAGAAGGCTGGCTATGGCATCGACGACTTGGTCACGCAGGCATGAGGAATTTGCACACGCTTGCGAAGAAGAAGCATGTCATTGGCATTGAGAATGTCAAATTCCTCAAGGATCACTTATGCGGAGCCTGTGAAGCTGGAAAAATGACCAAGGCCAAGCATCCAGCGAAGACTATCATGACCACTACTCGTCCATTCGAATTGCTTCACATGGACCTCTTCGGACCTAATCATTACTCAGCAGTCACTAATGCTGCATCTCTATATGGTTTTGTCATTGTTGATGATTACTCTCGATATACATGGGTACACATTGTTACTTACAAACATGAAGTGCAGGAAGTCTTAAACGATTTTCCTCGAGGGCTTCAACCAACTTTGGTGTGAAGATCAAGCACATCAGAAGTGACAATGGAACTGAGTTCAAGAATTCCGGTCTTGATGACTATCTTGATGAACTTGGTATTACTCATGAGTTATCTGCTCCTTATACTCCTCAGCAAAATGGCGTCGTGGAGCGCAAGAACAGAACTCTTGTTGAGATGGCTCGCACTATGCTTGATGAATACAAAACGCCTCATCGTTTTTGGATTGATGCAATTGATACTGCGTGCCACATCATCAACAGAGTATATCTTCACAAATTCTTCAAGAAGACGGCCTATGAACTCCTCACTGACAAGAAACCCAATGTGAGTTATTTCAAAGTCTTCGGTGCTAAATGTTGGATTAGAGATCCTCACCACAATTCTAAATTTGCACCGAAAGCACATGAAGGTTTTATGCTTGGTTACGGAAAGGACTCGCACACCTACAGAGTCTTCAACATCGCTCTTCACAAGATTGTTGAAACTATAGATGTGCGGTTCGATGAAACTAATGGCTCGCAAAGAGAGCACCTACCTTCTGTGTTAGATGAACCAGCACCTGAGGATTCTATCAAGTTCAAGGCAACTGAGGATGTCATTCCTACTGAAGAATTTGCTGAAGAATTCATTCCAGTACGCGAAGAACATCGAGCTGACGCACCTGAAAATAATGCTGAAGACAATGGTGCTGAGGAAAATGATCAAATACCTCGACGACAACCAGCTCATCCTCGCGTTGCAAAAGAAGTACAAGTTGACAAGATCATCGATGACATTGAAGCGCCAGGTCCTCTCACACGCTCAAAAGCTTCACATTTATCTAACTTTTGTGGGCACTATGCTTTTGTCTCTATCACAGAGCCCACTAAGGTAGATGAAGCATTTTTGGAGCCGGAGTGGATTCAGGCTATGCAAGAAGAATTACATCAGTTCGAGCTCAACAATGTCTGGGAACTGGTCAAACGTCCAGATCCTCGCAAGCATAATATCATTGGCACAAAGTGGATCTACCGCAACAAGCAAGATGAAAATGGCCTTGTGGTAAGGAATAAGGCACGACTGGTAGCTCAAGGCTACACACAGGTTGAAGGAATTGATTTCGATGAAACTTTTGCACCTGTTGCTAGACTTGAGGCTATTCGCATATTACTTGCTTATGCTAATCATCATGATATCATCTTATATCAAATGGATGTGAAAAGTGCATTCCTCAATGGTAAGCTTGAGGAAGAAGTATATGTTGCTCAACCCCCAGGTTTTGAAGATCCAAAGAATCCTGACAAAGTCTTCAGACTTAATAAGGCCCTCTATGGCCTCAAGCAAGCCCCTCGGGCGTGGTATGATACATTGAAGGAATTCTTTCGTGAAGAATGGCTTCACACCCGGTTCACTCGACCCTACTCTCTTTACTAAATCTTATGATGGTGAACTGTTTGTGTGCCAAATATATGTTGATGATATTATCTTTGGCTGTACTGACCAACGTTATAGTGATGAATTTGCCTATATGATGAGTGAAGAATATCAAATGTCTATGATGGGAGAGTTGAAATTCTTCTTAGGTCTTCAAATTCGTCAACAGCGCAATGGCATATTCATATCTCAGGAGAAATACCTCAAAGATGTACTGAGGAAATTCGGCATGCAAGATTGCAAAGGCGTCAAAATTCCTATGCCCACAAAAGGCCATCTATGCACTGATGAAAATGGTATTGACTTCGATCACAAGGTATACCGCTCCATGATTGGTTCTTTATTGTACTTATGTGCATCTAGGCCAGATATAATGCTTAGTGTTTGCATGTGTGCCCGATTTCAAGCTGCACCGAAGGAATCACACCATAAGGCTGTGAAGCATATTCTTCGATATCTAGCTCACACACCAACACTAGGATTATGGTACCCCAAGGGCTCTGTTTTTGATCTCATTGGATATTCTGACTCTGACTATGCTGGTGATCGTGTGGACCGCAAGTCAACTTCTGGCACTTGTCATTTCCTCGGACGATCTTTGGTCTGTTGGTCCTCGAAGAAACAGAACTGCGTATCACTGTCTACTGCGGAAGCTGAATACATTGCTGCTGGCTCTTGCTGTGCTCAACTGCTTTGGATGAAGCAAACACTCAAGGACTATGGCGTCAACGTGAAGAATGTGCCTCTCCTCTGCGACAATGAGAGTGCCATCAAGATTGCTCACAACCCAGTTCAGCACTCGAAGACAAAGCACATTCAGATTCGTCATCATTTTCTTCGTGATCATGTGTTGAAGGGCGACATCTCCATCGAGCACGTGAAGACTGAAGAACAGCTAGCTGATATCTTCACTAAGCCCTTGGATGAGAAGAGATTTAGCAAGTTGCGGTGTGAGCTAAATATCTTAGAATCTTCGAATGTTCTTTGAAAAGGACACACATCCTAACACTTATGCAAAATTGATGACTTAGATGTGCAACACATGAAGAAACGTTTTTCTTCAATCAATGAAGAATAACACTCTAAGTGTGAAGAAATTAATGAAGAATTTGATTCTCAGAACCCTACGACAATTGTACGCGGTGTCTGAAATCATCATTCTTATACGGTGGGTCACGCCACCACAAAAAGTTGAAAATCTTCAATTTGAGTTATTCCTCAGTTTTGAAATTCTTCAGTTTTTCAAATTCTTCAACTTTGCAAAATCTTCTCTGTTTCCTTCGTTTTTCTTCATTGGATATATATATATATATATATATGAGTTTATGTCCTCTACAGCATTCACTTACAGCTATTTCTTCAAGTTGTTTTTTCTGCTAAGTGAATGTGATCGGACCCTTCCTCCTCTATGCTACACTCAACCCAATCTATTCACAAATTCTTCATGTGCGTTCTATTTGAAACTCGTTCAAAATCTTCACTGTATCCTTGTCAGCTGAAGAAATTGCGAACGAAGCTTTAAAACAAATCTTATCCAAATTTTCGGTTTTGCCGCTCAAACTGTTCCGCATCCCATGATGCATTATTCTATTCACCCACGATCGTACACGATCTCCACTACACAGTACGTGGGTGACACATGTCGTGAGAAGGAGAATGGTCAGGGGCATGTTCGTCCCAAATCTTCGGACGAACAATTTTTCACCGTGTCTATAAATACCCCTCTCCCCTTCCTCACTTCATTTACTCCGCTCGACCTCTCTCTCCCGCTCGAGCTCCTCAAACCCTAGCGCCGCCGCTACTCCATCGTTGACGGTGAGGAAGAGCTTCGCTGCCTCGACCTCGTCGCCATCGTACTCACGCCGACCGCGGAAATCTTCACTTCGCCGCCGCCGTAGCTGTCTTCCTCCGCCGAGTTAGGGCAAGGAAGATCTAACCTGACGAACTTCCCATCTGTTCTTCTCAGTTCTTCGTGTTCTTCACTTCGGGTAATTAAAAGTTACTTTTATTACTCGCGTTGATTCTCAAGCTTTCCTGAAAATCTTCAAAGGTGTTTATTCTTCAAATCTTCACACATATGAACACCACACACATCATATGATCTTGAACTGTTTCTCTAAGCAATCATTTTCTTCAAGATTCCCTAATTGTGTGGATCTTCGATCTGTACAACTCTGGAACCTAAGACAAGAACGCTTAGTGAAATTCCTCAAGGTTCATCTGGTCAAATTCCTCAAAACTTGTTCTTTTCGAAAAACCTTCTCAGAACGCATATGACCTCTCCGAATTCCTCGCACCTGTACTCTGTTCACAGGTACTCATGTCTGCTGCTGAATCACTAGGTTCTCATCAACTTAACTCATTTGCAGCGTTCCTCAAAGAAAAACTGCATACTTCTTCAGAGAACTCATTTGCTCAAATTCCTCAACTAAAGAATATGGCAGACGGTAAGAAGCCGCAGAAAGGAGGAAAGAACCTGAGGTTATGACTGCGTTTGAAATCCCTGAGGAAATTTATGCTGACTATTGCACACCTGATGAAGCAAAATTTGGCAAAGAAAACAAAAATCAGCCCAAGGTGCGCATTTAGAAGATTGAACAGAGATGGGCAAGGGAATGGAGGGAATACAGATATGTGACTCCAAAGTACATGAAGAAATTGGCCCTCGATCCTCCATGCCCAAGAGCTCCATTGGCACCTGGCCAAGTAGCTGACCCCACAAGCATCAAACGTGGTGAGGACTTTCCTGAAGAATGGGCTAAGCGCCAAGCTAAATTGGCAAGACAAGCCAAGGAGGCAGTGAAGAAATTCAATGAGGATTCTGCCACTGCTACTGCTACTGAGGCCTCGGTCAAACTGAGGAAATCCATGCCAAAGAAGCCTGCTCGTAAGCCAAGTGCTTCACCAACAGCGCCCTCACGGCCAAGTTCCTCAGCAGTGCCCTCACGGCAAATTCCTCACACTGCTACTGCTCCACCAGAGTCCTCAGCTCCTGTGCATCTGACTACATGTCAAAGGACTGCTGGTTTCTCGATTGCCTCTGGTGTTTCAGCAAGTTCCTCAGCTGCACCAAAGTCATCATCTGGCCCGACTCTGCTGAAGACCAAAGCAACAGCTGGACGAGGTCCTCGGCCAAGTCCAAAGAAGAAACAGGTCGCATTCCACGTGCCTTCTGATGATGAAGCTTCTGATGATGAACTTGCAGAAATCATCAGAGACAGACAGGTGAAGGCCGCTAGAGCCAAAGGCACATCTGTGCCACTGCTGTTGGATCCGAGGAAAATCCTCGATTATATTGATCTCTAGCACAAGGATCCAAACACCCCAATGCCTGATTTTCATCTGACCGCTGGACAAAGTCATATGTTGACCCATTTCATCACTGAAGAGAAATGGAAGTTTGAAAAGGCAAGAGAGATTAAGAAAGCTCAATACAGAAAGGAGAAGCTCCTGAAGAAAAACGTTGTCAGAATGACACCTGAGGAACTTCTCCAGGCTCAGTCTGAAATTCAAGCCCTCAGCAAGGACTTTGATGCCTACTATGCTGATTGGCAAGGAGCCAAAGTCAGATTCGTCAACCTGACGAAGAAATTCACCAATGTTGCTGCCCCAACGCAACATGAAATTCCTCAGGCTGAAGTCTCAGCTCAGCCGACTGAAGAACATGCCAGCACCGCTGATGAAGTTCAGGCTGCTGATGAAAATGCTAGTTCCAGGGCTGATGATCCCATTCCAGCCGCTGAAGAAATTGCCAGGGCATCCACTAGTGGTGCGCCTGAAGAAACTGAAGAAGTCAGGGCAACTGCATCAGTTGCGCCTGAAGAAAATCAACCAGATTCCTCAGCTCCATCTGCACCTACACCAACTCCAATTCTTCCATGTGCATTCGATGTGAAGAAGACCAAGGCTGCAGAGCGAGCTGCAGTGAAGAAAAGGAAGGCATCAGCTGTGTCAAATTCTTCGGCTGCGAAGAAAATGAAGCCAATGACCAGCTCACTCGAAAATCCAATTGATGCTGTTCCGATTTCCTCCATGCCATCAAAGGACCTTGTTCCTTTTGGAGAAGACTATGAGATCCCAATCGGATCTGATGAAGAACATCATTCTGCTGCTTCGTCAGAGCAGATTGATGAAGAAATTGAAGTGGACGCAATCCCTTCAACGCCAGTCATTTCCTCACCTATGCCTCAGTTCACAGCTGAAGAGGCTGGTGTTGAGGAAATTGAAGATGAAGATGTGGATATAGGGTGCACCACACCTGTGATGAATGATGACTTTTGGGAAAGTCAGCATCCCAATACTCCTCTCTTCACCCCGATCCAACAGATTCCTCAGTCCCCTGCACCAACAGTTCAAATGGGCTCTGAAGAAACTCAACCCACTCTCTCTGTGCATGAAGAAATTCCAGCCACTAGTGCTGATGAACCTGCTGCTGCTGATCCTCAGACTGCACCTGTTGAGGAACAAGAAATTCCTCAGCCTGAAGAACCTGAGCTCGCGATTCCTGAGGTGGTGATGCAACTCACTGACACCCCTCTGCCAAAGCAAAAGAATCCATTCTCAAGCAAACAGAAATTCAAGGCTGAAGATTTCTTTGCCGAGCATGTATTCTTCACTGATTATAATCCATATGATTCTGCTCGCATAAGGAAGAGGCGTTTCTGGACTGCCAGCCAAGCCAATTTCTATTCCTCAGTGCTCTTCAACAAAGACAAAGTCTTCGATCATGCACATATTCCTCATGTGGACATGGAGTCTCTGCCCGGCTTTGAGCCAGTCCTCAGTGTTCTTCACGATGCAGGACTTCTGAATTTCTGCATTGATATCTGTGACTGGAATGAAGAACTCATTCTTCAATTCTATGCAACTCTGCACATCACCGGAGATGCTGAAGACGTGAACTCCTGGGTATTAGACTGGATGTCTGAAAATACTCACTACAAGGCACCAGCAACTGAATTGCTTCGTGCTCTACCACTCAGTCCTCCACTTGATGATGCTCGTTGTATCTACAACGAACCAGAACTTTGAAATCACTATATGCAAGTGCCGATGAAGCCTTTGAAGCCAAGGCAGGACCCACGAACCAAATTCCTCGTCAAGGAATTATTGTATGTGCCTCGGACTGTCTATCGAATTCTGACGAAGACAATGAGTCCCATCAAAGGCCACGACTCAAATGATGAAGAAGTCGTTGGCATCATGAAGAATATGCTTTTCAACATCATTCATGGCGTTCCCGTCAACTTCCATGATTTCTTCATGAGGACTCTGGCCAATATTGCTATGTCACCATTCGAGCTGAAGCCCTATGCTCCTTGGATTATGAGATTCATCAGGGCAAGATCTTCACTGAATTACAAAGCTGACACTCTGAACCACGGTAGCTACTTGCCTCCCATTGAAGTCCTCAAACGGACAGTTTCATCAGCTGATGATAAAGGCAAGGCCGCTGCTGTGATCGATGAAGGCATTCGTCCATTGGATGGTCAATTTCGCAAGGCTGCATCTTACTCTACCAATGACGATTCTGCCACACATGACTCTGCCGCAAATACCTCAGCCAAGCAAAATCCTCAAGCCACAGCACCCAGGGTGATGACTGACCGTGAGTTACTCCTCAGTCTTCATCAGAAGGTTGATCGCAATCATAAATGGGTCAAGCGTCAGTTTGGTTCAATTCTTCACAACATGACCTCAACACACAATGCAGTGAAGAAAAACCAATACTACCTCCATGAAACCTTCAACCGCACCTGGGCTGTTCTCTCTCATGTCTACAGCGCTGCAGATCTGAAGAATATGGGTCTCAAGGAAGAATTTGACTGGTCTGCACCTCCACCGAAGAAATTCAAGAAGGTCAAAGTTCCTTCCTTGGTGGCCAGCTCTTATTCTTCATCGCGTGACACTGATGAGTATGAAGATTTGGACGACACTGCGGCAGGCCCTGCTACAACAAACAACCCCGACAACGCTGGCGCTCCTCCATCGACTTGAAATTCTTCAGGGGCGTTAGTCCTCAGTTTCAATCCTTTTGGTCATTTGATGACAAAGGGGGAGAAATCTGAGTTAGTCTTCAAGCGGGTCTATATTAAGGGCATTTTTTTAAGTTACAACTCTCGTTCTTCTGAAACTTTTATTTGGATCGAGTTGTAATCTTAAACCCGATGGTGCGCTGATACTTTTGTTGCATTATGCTTTGCATGCTTATTCCTCGTTAATGACATTGCACGCATGCTGAATCTCATCAGGCACCATATTTCATCATGCATTTCAAATTCTTCATATTATATATCAAATGCGTGTATGAATTACAAGATATAGGGGGAGATCTCCATGATTCAACTCTTCAAATGTGCATTGCCTCAAAAGCAAATTCCTCACTATGCACATCTTCAGGGGGAGTTCTTCTATATCTTGTAATCAAATTCCTCAATATCAGTGTATACACTTCATATGTTTATCCCCGTTGAAAACTTAACCTATGTTGTCATCAATCACCAAAAAGGGGGAGATTGTAAGTGCATCTAGTGCCCCTTAGTGATTTTGGTGTATTGAAGACTTATAGGTTAAGGGACTAATGCGTTTGTGAGTGTACACAGGTCTATAAGTCTATGAGGAGTTTGATATTTACAGAGAAAGTCGACCCCTAAAAATGAAGTTCTTCAACTGAAGACTTTGATATTCTGAAGACTTTCTGAAGACTTTGAAGTGAAGAAATTGGTGTGACCTTGAAGACTTGGTATTCATTTGTGGAACATGAAGCGTGAAGACTTTTGTTTTCGTAGTTTCATTTTCTCCTTCTTGAGTCATAGGAAACACCGTACTGTTAAAGGGGGTCGAGGAAATACTAAGGAAAAATTTCCATGTGATGCTCAACTCAAAATCCTACACCTACCAATCCCTTCGAGTGAAGCCTTTGGAAATCTCATACAGTTCAGTCACTTTCTTCAGTGACAGAGACGAAGTTCTTCTGGTCGCTGATGAATTTGTTCTGACTGAGGAGTTAGGAATTCGCCAGTGCGAATTACCTACACAGTGAGGAACATGATAGCCCTGAGGAATTTGAGAGTCAAATTTCCGACCGTTGCTGTGCTGCGCGCCAGCTGTCCCAAAATATCTTATCCACCTAACGGTCATATCATTGAGGGGCATTTATGTCTTATCATGTCGGGCTGCTCCCTAGGCTATAAATAGCCGCCCCCTACAACCACTAGCTGGTTGGCTGCTCCGAGAGAACTTGACACTTGTCATTTGAGAGCAACCCATCCTCCGAGGACTTTGAGCGAAAATCATCAAGTGAGGAAAATCCCAAACCCAAACACCTACAAACCCCAAAGTGATTGAGCATCACTGAAGAAATTGATCCTGCGTGGATCCGACGCTTGTTACCTTTGCAGACTGTGCTTCTTCCAGACGGTTAGGCGTCAAGGTCTAGAGCATCCAAGAGGAATTGTGGATCGCCGAGTGACCAAGTCTGTGAAGGTTTGGAAGTCGCCTGAAGACTTACCACGAGTGATTGGACGAGGTCTGCGTGACCTTAGTTCAAGGAGAATACGGTGAGGACTGGGTGTCCTGAGCTGCGTGCTCAGCGACTGGGTGTCCGGGACTGTGTGTCCTCGAGTTTAAATACTCAGCCGCTCCAACCAGACGTACAACTGAGACAGCAGTTGGAACTGGTCTACCAAATCATTGTCTTCACCAACCTAACTGGTTCTATTTCCTCAACCCTTTCATTTCCTCATTACTGTGTTGAGTGTTTGTTCATATCTGTGTTTGAAGACTTTGACTGAAGACTTTCTCAATTTCCTCAGTTCAATTTCTTCAGTCTGTTTGTCTTCATCTTGTGTTATCCTGTGATTACGCTTTCTGTACTCTGTGCTAGTCGTCATTTCATCATGATGACCATGCTTGTATTCTGTCATACTTACTTCTGAGTACTTATTCCGCTGCTAATAGTTCTTCGCTAAGGAATTTCCTCACCGGCAAATTCCTCAGTGAAGAATTCGTAAAAATCGCCTATTCACCCCCCTCTAGTCGACATAACGCACTTTCACGGTCAACACCGGATTCAAAAGCTCTCGGCCGAACAACAAAACACTGCCCCTCAAGGACAACAGTGACGAGCTATCCAACCTAAACAAGATTCTGGATAGACTATGTCAAATACATGGCACCTCCGGGAAGCCTGCAAACCATACCCACAGAGATTGTTGGGTCTTCAAACAGTCCGGCTGACTTAATGCCGAACACAAGGGGCTCGACACACCAAGCGAAAGGGACAAAACCCAAAAGCAGCAATCCGGAAAACAGAAGACTTTCCCACTAGAAGTCAAAACAATGAACTCACTTCATGTGATAACACGAAAAGACAGCGCGACACCTGCTATACCAGGACACTGCCCGCAGAATGGGGATAGACCCTACCAAAATTCACCATAGCAGCACTTCCTTCAAAGGAGTGACGCCAGGCCTTTAAGCCAATTATACAGGCTCGTTACCACCAGAGGTTGTGTTCGGCTCATCCGACAACCTCCATCGCGAAAAGCTCACTCTCCATCGCCCCATTCAAACAGTAGCCCTTAGGCACTATTGGGGCGCGCAGCTATCGCCAGCCCTAATGCAATACCACATTACGCGTTTTTTACGCTTAAGAATGCCCGGTCAACGTGGCATAATTTCATTAAAAAGTAACTCCGAATGTTCATTGACCATGGAGAACGTGTGACTGCTTCAACAGCCACACACTAATCAGACCTTGCAGGCCAAAGCCCCTAAAAACAGGTCATTCGGACCTCGGACATGGTTAGGCGAGTCCGGCGTAACTAAACAAGGGGATTCCCAGCCGCATACCCCCTTCATAAGGGGCCGCGTGTATAAATGATGAGAGCCAATAAAGCTCAACTTTCCTCATTTTATTCTATTTTAATACAACTTCTGCACGATATTTCTTGGAAACTAAGTCCTTATCTTTTTCAGATGAAGCACGTGCTACACCCGTCCAGGATACAGCACAACGGAGACACAGGCGCAGACGTGCAGCAGGGACCCGTTGCAAGGATTCTTTTCAGATTAAGACCCTGCGTAAACCTTTCTTACTGTCTCTTGTTGATACACATCCCCCGGTTCCCCACCATAGCTGAGGAGGAGGCTGGCGTTTTGGCATCGGCCGCATTAGAAGTTCCCGCCTGTACCTGGACACAAGGGGCTTAGGGCATTGTTCTGCCCGGTATCATAAAGACCGAACACCTCAGGGAGTGTTCGGTGTCTCGAGTTAGGCCTTATATGCATCAGCTCCGAATCATGTCTTTGGTCAAATGTTGGGTTTGCCCGGCTCCTGTGTTTTGCTGCCTTACGTTCTGCATCATCGGCTAATGCGGCACCAGGAGAACTACTGCGATTGTGCCCCGGTTCGGCCGGGCGAACACCTCAGTAGAGAAAGCCAAAAACTGACTGTCATGATATAGCGAGAGACTGGTCAACCACTCGATCGACCATTGGAATGTTTAGAATTCCTTCGCTTTGACGAAGGACCACTTCCCGGTCAGGCACATACGCGCCCCGAGTTCGGGAAGAGCGGTGCCACCAGGGGCTATATAGTAGCCCCACATTCGACCTCCTATGGCTAAGTGAAAGTGATAAAGCATTATAGTCCGGTTGCCTAGTTTGGTACGCTATCACCTCCTTAAAAGGACCAAGATGTTGGATTAAGTGTGAAAAAGCGCTTTTCTTTTTGCAAACACCCCCGCACCATGTGCGTGGGGCTGAAGCCAAAGACTGCCATCTTTCAGATTATACATACATATACGGCCGCACAAGAGATAGTTCAATACTTGAACACACAAGTATAAAAAGTCATTGCATTATAAACATGATCTCAGAAATCATACATGTCATTCAAACATAACATCTTTCGAGCACTGCGACTCTATTATACGAGCGCCCTGCAGGACTTCCTCAAAATAGTGCTCGGTGGGGAATCTTCTTTTGTCCGAACCCCGGGATGCAACAGCGGTGGCATCCATCTCCGCCCAGTATGTCTTACCACGGGCGAGAGCCATCCGTGCACCGCCTATGCATGCCGACCGCTTCATTGCCCCAATATGCGGCACCGCCCCAAGGAATTGCTACAACAAGCCAAAATAACTCTTCGGCTTGGGCCTTTTCGGCCACAGATGAGCGACCACATCCGTCATGGCTAGTCCGGACAATCTATTCAGCTCAGCCCACTCAACTAGCCGATCACTCAACGGAAGTGGACGCTCCGGACTATGGAATTGAGACCAGAAAAGCTCTTCCATTTCATGATCCTCCTGGCTTCAAAAGTGCACGACTGCGTCCGCCGCACTCGCCGCCAAGTCCAGATAAGGATCCTCCACACCGTACAATCGGCCCAGCTGAGCATACTTCGGATCCGTGAACTTCCTACGCAGCATAAAGGGCTTTCCAGCCACAATGTCTCCGACCTGACGCAGTTCCTCCTTCATAGCCCGCATCGCACTATGGGCATCCTTGGCTTCGGCGTCGGCCTTCTTCAGGTCCTCTTGCTCCGCTCGGCGTTCTCCTTCAAGAACCTCCAGGAGGTCGGTAGCAACTTTTAATTTCATGGCCATTCTGGCCATCTCCTCCCTGCTTCGGCAGTGAGAAGCCTTCTCGGCTTCTAGCTCTTCCGCTGCCTTCGAGGCAGCCGCCTCACTTTTTCTGGCTTGCTCCTTGGCCCGAGCAAGTTCTGCTCGAAGGCCTTCCACAGCAGCAGCACTATCCGCATCAGGCATACAAATTGCAAGGAATGGGCATCAGCTCCCTTACTAGGCGACCGCAGAGCAACCACATACCTTGTGACTCATCAAGTCGTTTATTGAGCAGTGAGATGTCCGCATCCGCAACGTCGAGTTGCCTCTTCAGCTCGGCAAATCCATTAGTCCGGCTGGCCACCGAATGTTCCGCCACCTGCATAGGAAAGGCGACAATCTATAACTGAGATTATGATCCTCGGCACGCTGCCGCTTTCGACAGCATACCAAGTCTCAGGGGCTACTATCTATACAGGGCGCACTTCATGTGCAAAACTGTCAAAAGGTATGTCATTTTTTGCGTACCTCAAATCCCGGAAGCAAACTTCAGACGTCCTCACACAACCCGCTTTCGGCGGACGAGATCCTCTCAATCACCATACCCAATAATATGCGGTGATCTTCTAAGATGGACGCCCTCTTAAGCAAATCCTGCAGCTCCACCGGCCGTACTCCAATGGGTGCCGAACTCTCTGGCCCCGCCGGACTCGGGGAGACCCTCCGTGATGACACCTTAGGGTCGTCCGCCCCGCATGATGGGGCGGCATATGGAGGCGTTTCGCTCTCCATCATCTCCGGACGAAGGTCTCCCAAAGATGAGCTGTGCTGAGATGGGCTGAGATCCGAACTACAAGGTGAAAACTTCAGTTACCCTTAGAAATTAAATAGGGATGTCCACTATTACAAAATTCCCCCTTTTACTTACGACTCGCTAGAGGGCTGATTCCTCCAAGTAGACAGTTCGGCCAGGGCTCTTCCCGGCCCGGGACCTTCCGGTACAGATTTCTTTCCCCGCTTTGAGGCCTTGGCCTCCGGGTCTTCGGAAGCGGTCCTCTTCTCCCCCTGGAAGTTGGGACTCTCGATTCCTCCCTTACTGAAAGCCTCTGTGGCGGAGGTGGTATATCCCCTGTGCCCTTCTTCGCCCTCCTCCGAAGGTGCAACCTCTAACATTTTGATTAACGCGGGATCCTGCGTGGTCTCAGGGAGGGGGGCCGGACACCGTATCAGTTTTTCTTGCGCTATCCACTCCTGTCCAAGGAAAACCCACAGTAAATAAATGGACGACGTGTCCGGACATAGGGCTACTTACTTGAGTATCCGGGCGATTGCAGCTTAGGCCAGCATCCTTGGTCAATTCTGGACGCATCTCTTGCAATCCGAAGAACAGTTCGTACATCTCCGCGGGTGTCAAACCCATGAAGTGTTGAAGAGCTTGTGGCCCCTCCGGATTAAATTCCCACAGGCAGAGGGGGCAACGTTTGCAGGGCAGTAGGCGTCGGATCAACATAACCTATACCACTACGGCCAGATTGATCTCCCTTTCTTGGAGGCCTCGAATCCGGTCCTGCAACAGGGGAACGTCCTTGGACGGCCCCCAGTCACGCCCCTTGTTGACCCATGATGTCAGCCGCTGTGGAGGGCCCGAGCGGAAGACGGGCGGCAGCCTCTGCCTGCTGCCCCTGGGAGCGGTGATATAGAACCACTCCTGTTACCACAAGCCGAGCTCCTCCTGAAAAGAGCCCTCGGGCCATGGAGCATCGGCCCTCTTACTTATAACCGCCCCGCCGCACTCTGCCTGACGCCCCTCAATCATCTTCGGCTCCATGTCGAAGGTTTTGAGCCACAAGCCGAAGTGAGGGGTAGTGCGGAGGAAGGCTTCACAGACGACAATGAATGATGAGATGTGGAGGATAGACTCCGGAGCCAAGTCATGGAATTCCAGCCCATAGTAAAAAATGAGCCCCCTCACGAAGGGATCCGTCGGGAAGCCTAAACCCCGACGGAGGTGAGACACGAACACGACGCTCTCACCAAGCTCGGGAGTAGGAATAACTTGCCCTCGGGCAGGCAGCCTGTGCGAAATCTCATAGGTTAAGTACCTGGCGTCTCTTAGCTTTAGCACGTCCTCTTCCGTGACGGAGGAGGGCATCCACCGGCCTCGTAGGTCGGGGCCGGACATTGTCGAAGATCGAAGGTACCCAAATATGGAGCCCTGGGTGTTGGAACTCGGGCGAGGGGCGGATTCGATAGAGGATTGAAGGAAAAGAACGGGCCTTGGTCTCATTATAAAGAGGGAGAATACCAAGAGCCGTCCCCGTGACCGTTTGGAACCCGCCTTCGATGGAGGGGGCGTGGCGACGGGCACGGTTGGGTTACCCACGTCCATATTGATGGAAATCCCAGAATAAGGGGAACACGATCTCTACTTCGACAAGACGTGCCAAGGAAACCGCCTCACTAAACGCGCTGAGGTGGAACAATAAAAACAATTTGAGTAAAGGCTTGGTAGTGGTGTGATGTCACGCCACAAAATACGTTAGCAGATTGAACTTGTGTAATGTTATTCTCTCTACGGTGGTGCATGGAATTTATTTTTGCAGAGCCGGACACTATCCTGGTGTTCACAATCTTCTATAAATAATTCGGAGGAAGAACCCGCCTTGCAATGCCGAAGACAACATGCGCGCCGGACTCATCGTCATTGAAGCCTGGTTCAGGGGCTACTGAGGGAGTTCCGGACTAGGGGGTGTCCAGATAGCCGAACTATCATCATCGGCCGGACTCCAAGACTATGAAGATAGAAGATTGAAGACTTCGTCCCATGTCCGGATGGGACTTTCCTTGGCGTGGAAGGCAAGCTTGGCGATACGGATATGTAGATTTCCTACCATTGTAACTGACTCTGTGTAACCCTAGCCCTCTCTGGTGTCTATATAAACCGGATGGCTTTAGTCCTTAGGACGAACAACAATCATACCATAGGCTAGCTTCTAGGATTTAGCCTCCTTGATCTCGTGGTAGATCCACTCTTGTAACACACATCATCAATATTAATCAAGCAGTACGTAGGGTTTTACCTCCATCAAGAGGGCCCGAACCTGGGTAAAAACATCGTGTCCCTTCTCTCCTGTTACCATCCGCCTAGAGCACAGTTCGGGGCCCCATACCCGAGATCCGCCGGTTTTGACACCGACAGCGGCCACAGCCTCCGCCGCCCGCATGCGGTACCACCAGCGCTCGAGGTGGCCCTCACGGGCGGAGTGGTACGAGTCGAGCAGCGCCTCCTGCTCCGCCCGCTCCGCGGTGATCTGCTCCTCCGCCTGCAGGTGCTCCTAGAGGAGATGGTGGTTGTAGGCGGCGTCGGACTGCGCCTCCCGAAACTGCTCCACACGCTTCTACCTCACCGTGTCCATATATTGGGCACGGGCCTTGCCGATGGTCATGGTGGAATGCACCGGCAAGGATGGCGCAGAGAAGGGGGTTGGCGCCGGATCGTCGACCACCATGTTCTCCATTGGGACGTCGTCGTCCTTCGGCTGCCTGCCGTCCAGACGGTCGGTAGAAATGGTTGTCATCTCCTTATGGTCCGTCGTCCGCCCGTCCCAAAGAGCGCTGGAGCGCGAGGAAGCCATGGTGGGCAGTAGTGGTGTGTACAGGAGAAAGGAAATGGGTGCGGATGATTGCGGCTATGGCCGGCGCAGCAGTTTATATAGCAATGGTGGGCGGCGGAGGGACGGACGTGTGGTGCCGGAGTATCCGCCTCAGCAACCGTGTATCATTAATGTGGGCGGCAGATGGATGGACGGGCGGCACTTGTGTCATTTGAAGGCGGAGCAATCGCCTGCACCGGGAAGCGGGGCGGGCGGTGCTGACTGTTTCGGGCGGAAAGCGCGCGCGGGCAAGGAGATGACTTTACTTGGAGAGGATGACAATGGGGACCCACCAGGGCCATAGCCTCACGTACGCAAGTGCCTCCTTATTATATAAAACTATAATTTCTTTGCTTCCTCCTGGTTTCCTGACATCACGGTCCCACACCATTGTCAACCTATGTAGTCAATAAATGAGAGAATTGCACAAGAAGCAGCCGACAGCTGGGACCAAGGAGCTCAAGCAGTATTAGTGTTTTTGAGGTGTGAGCACTGCAGAATTTTTTGATGTTTAGCCTAGATATTAATTTTTCTCCTGTGAACAACAATGAAAACATCGCTGCAGGTATTAACTGGGCAGGCTGTGGCCCGTCTAGCCCAGGCCAGATATCCAGCCGAGATATTAATTTTTTTCAAGCTAAAAATGGCTAGCCTAGTTATACTTTTTTTAGGAATACCCACGCAAGGTCAAGTTGTTATTCTCCGCCCCGCTGGGCTGCAAATCTTTCCTAGGAGGGATGCATTAGGATTAACAAGAAAATGGGCTTTAAGAAATAATAAATGGGATGTAATTATGAAAACTGGGCAGTAACTCTAAAAAATGCACCAAACACGTAATTACTTTACAAAATATTATTTTTGGATATTGAAAATTTTAATTTCATTAATTGCGAGCGCAATGTTTGGTTGGATTTTTACGTAATATAAATTTATATTGAAATTTTATTTAATCTGACTAGAAATTTTGGGATAAAAATATTTCGGGTCCCATCAAAATGTGGGAAATTTTATTGAATTATGTTTTGAACGGTTGGTTGAAATGGGTTTTACTTTTAACAAACTGTAAATGGGCTGTAGTATATTCCATTACAATTCAAAAATGAGCTCCACATTCTTACAAATCTCAAATGGGCTATAAGTTCTCTGCCACACACTAGTGGCCTTACTAAGTTGACGCGTCCCCTCAAAAAATGAGTTGACGCGTATGCAAGGCTTTGTCAACTTATAGTCAACACACAGTTCTAGCAGCAGTGGCCGTTTGATGTCCATCCAATGGATGTCGTGTTTCTTCTTCAATCTTGGATATTCTAACTTCATCCGCCCAAAAAATGATTCCTCCCCCTGACACCTGGGGCGCACGGTTTCGAAAGCTGACCTGTGGGCCTACTAAGTTGATGCGTACCAAGGGCTTTGTCAACTTAGTCAATATAAACGATTCTAGATGCAATGACTGTACGATGTCCATCCAACGGCCGTCGTGCTTCTTCAACCTCTGGTCTTCTTGATCCAGCCGCCCAAAGCAGCGCCGGTCGTGCTGCCTGCTCCTGCCTCCCGTGGCCGGCTGTGCTACCGCGTAGGCCTCACCGCCCCCTACTACTCCCACCGTTGGCCAGGCCATCCCTCCACTCACCCACACCCCATGTTATTCTGCGGCGACGGCAGCCTCACACAGCAGCCGAACCAGTGAACCCTCGTACTCCTCTCCGCGTGGGCATCCATTGCCGCGTCTTCCCCGTCTCCGTGTCGTCTCCTTCCTAGGCCTCGCCGTCATCCATCTCCATGGTGCTCTCGGCGCGGCGTAGTCAACGTGGTCCAGGAACGACTTCCATCGGACGTGAACTGTACGTGGAGAGGTTGACAGCTGGGTCCACCGCCGCAGCAAGGAAGTGCCTCCTTATTATGTAGGAAATAATGATTCATCCACCTGACAGCTGGGACCCACCGGACGGGTCACTGTATTTTGTGAAAAAAACGTTTCCCCCCTGACTGCTGGGACCCACTAGCTACATCTTCGCACGCAAGGAAGTGCGTTCGATGAAAAAAAACGATTCACCCCCTGACTGCTGGGACCCACCAGCTACATCTTCGCACGCAAGGAAGTGCATTCGGGCAAAAAACGATTCACCCCCCTGACTGTTGGGACCCACCATGTATATCTTTGCACGTAAGGAAGTTCCTGACACTCGGGACCCACCTGGTCGAAGCGTACATAGCGTTGTCATTCTGGTCGCGAACGTATACGTACATACTGGTGGATGTAGAGGCGCAGACGTGTTGTAGTAGAGGCGCGCACGTAGCATGTACACGTATGTACAACGACCAGTGTGCAAGAAAGAAACTACGGACACATACGTACATATGGGCGAGGTCTCGAATGCCTACTCATGCATACGTACGGCCAGGGCTCATGTACATGGCTGGGTCAGAACGGAGAAACAACATCATCGTCGTGTCCATGGGGAGCCAACCAGCTGGGCCGGAACAGAATGCATCGTCGTGTTCATCGGGAGGGCTTGGACAGAACAGGCAATGGAAATGAGGCCTGGCGTACCACAGAACGGAGGAATCGGCCTTGTGTTCGACCGGCCACGTTTGAAATGTGATCCTGTTCATTGGGAGGGGTCTGGCGTGCCGCAAAATGGAGGAAACGGACTTGTTTTGGACCTCCTACGGTCGAAACAGGGTCCTATTGATCGGGAGGGGTGTGGCGTACCGCAAAACAAAAGAAACGGACTTGTGTTGGAGTGCTACGGTCAAAACGGGGGTCCTGTTCATCGGGAGGGGTGTGGCGTACCGCAAAACGGGACTCCACGGGATACTTTAATCTCCACCGTTGACCTCCTCCAGCCTCCACGGGCTACTGTTCACCCACCGTCGACCTCCTCCAGCGTCCACCTGCAACTGTTCATCCACGGGCTCATGTTCATCCAACCTCCACCGTGCGCTACTCCACCTGCTACTGTTCAACCACCCCTCTCCACGGGCTCCTGTTCAACCACCCCTCCATGGGCTACTGTTCATCCACCCCTCCACCATCTACTATTCATCCAGCCCTCCATGGGGTCGTCATGTTCATCCAGCCCTCCACGGGGGCCTGTTCATCCAGCCCCAACCAGCTCGATCGATCGGGGTCCTGTTCATCCACCCCCACCGCTCACTGTTCATCCAACCCCCCCCCCCTCCCGCCGCCCCCTGCAACGCTCACTGTTCATCCAGAGGTAGCATCGGTCGGCTTCAGTTAGCAGCAGTAGCGAAGGAATCGCTCGATCGGGTTCAGTTAACAGCCATTGATCGATCGATCTGGTTCAGTAACGCGTAGCCTGCAGTGCAATCGCTCGGGTTCAGTTAGAGCCCAACGCCTCGCTCGGGTTCAGTTAGAGCCCAATGCCTCACACACACACGCATACGTGTATGAGAGAAACGTGCATCGCTCGGCCCCTGACCACCCACCGTAACAGTGAACTCGCCGAAATTTTCCTCACCCTCGCTTCTACCACGGCTTTTTCCGTCATGGACGGCCCAAAGAATGTCATGCAGCTGCATCTCCGGCCTGCCCAGGACGAAAAGCCCATTTTCTGTCATGATTTTTCGTCATAGAAGTAGGAGCCCACCACATCTATGATGATACCGAGTTTTGTCACAATTATCGTCATAGAAGTGTCATAAGTATGATAGAAAAAAAAATTCGTTCGGCCCAAAATGTCACGGATGTGTCTTTTTCTTTGTAGTGAACGGTCCAACTGCTAGAATCATTTGCTGAATAAGTAGACAAAGCCCTGCGTACATGTCAGCTAAGTAGGCCCACAAGTTAGCCACCAAATCTGCCGGGTCCCAGCTGTCATCGGGAGGAATAGTTTTTTTTTGCATAACAAGGAGGCAGTTCCTTCATGCGAAGATACAGCCGGTGGGTGCCAGCTGTCAGGGGGAGGAAACATTTTTTCAGCTTAATTAGGAGGAACTTTCCTTGCATACGACCATGGACCTCATGGGTCCCAGCCGTCAGGCTCTCCACGTACAGTCCTCTTCCGGCCCGGAGATGGGAAGACGCGGCAGTGAAGTCACAGATTGAGAGGAGTACAAGGGTTATTACTGGTTCTGGTGCGGCATGGGGCTGCAGTCGGTGGAGATTAACAGGAGGTGTGGAGGGGTGGAGGGATAGCCTGGCCCGCGGTGGGGTAGCGCTTCGCAGCGATGCGCGCTAAGAAGAGCCGCTATCCACCGTAGGCTGGAGCAAGCGGTCCCGGCGATGCTGGAGGAAGAAGACGAGAGATTGAAGGTGCATGTCGGTCGTTGGATATAAATCCAATGGCTATGGATGTCATAATCATTTGTTGACCAAGTTGACAACACCTTGCGTAGGCTTCGACCTATTGGCCCACATGTCAGCCTGCAAAAATGTGGCATATATTTAACCCATGTTTTCTAGAATTTATAGTCCATTTGCTGGGCTAGGTGAACAAATAATTTCGTGTCAATGTGGCCCATTTAATATTTTCTAAGAAATCCCAGCCCATTTGCACTTTCTTGAAATACATGAATTAGCTGGGCTCGTTCTATATATAATGTTAAGTTAGAAGGAGCAATTAATATCAAAAACTAACCAGAGCGACACATTATATATATATATAATTAACAAATTAGCAATTTATTGCTCAAAACAAAACTGAGCGCGTTATTATTACATTGGTCCTTAAAATCTTCGCAAGCTTTTGCACGCAATCACCAGGATTTTCCTTGCCTGTGCATCAAAAACAACCAGGTTTTTCCTTGCCAACTTCTGTTAAACATTTACTTTTATAAGTTAATAACATGTGGGATGTTTTTATAATGTATATATAAGTCTATATTAAATGTACGATAACGGTAATAATATAAATATATATAATGTGGTTAGAAGGAAAACATAAATTGGACATGGCATTATTATTCTTATATATAGATAAATAGAACAGAGATTTGTGTTTTATTAAAAAAATACATTGGGCAGCCAATCTTTAAGAAAAAGTAAAACATATGCTGGGAGGCCCATAGGCCGGTACGTACATGATGGACCTCAAAAAATAAGTTGAAACCACTATCTCTATATGTCGTGGGATACGCATGTTAAAAAACAAAACATATGCCTAGCTGATACTTGTTCGCCCTCTAGAAAAAAATACCAGCTAGATCCTCGATACCCCTTTCCCGCAACAACAACAGAAAAAAGATCCCCGATACCCCTGAAAAAAAAACTCCCCGATGGCAGTCACCGTTGGAAATTTATTTTGTTTATTGACTAAGGTTGACAAACCTGTGGGCCCCAACGTCAGTATACAATAAGGAGGAATTTTTTTTCCAATGGGGCACTTGCTTTCGTACGGCTTGGACCTGTTGGGTCCCCACTGTCAGTCTCTCGGCATAAAGTCCTCTCCGGATTCCTCTTGTTTGTTGAGCATGTTGGCAGCGGCATACGGCGGTGCCACGGCAAGCGCACACGGACGGGAAAGAACCATAGCCGAGGAAGACGCCTTCATTCTTTCGAACATACCACACTAACCCGGGGGCTACAACCCTCTCACCCAAAAGTTGTATTGCCCGGGTTCGATTCCAACTGGTGCAGTTGAAAATATCTAACACTTGCCAAAATTTCGTCCCTAGCTTACCTAGTTTTTCGCACACTCAACATTGTCTTGCCATTTTGAAAATAGCATATCTTTTTGACTTTGCATCATATGAAGATGTGTTATCATGAATGTTGATCAGCATGATGTTAACTTGTTGTTAGTTCCATTTTTTACCATGAATAAAATTTCAACATTCTGTTATCCATGTTTGAAAAGTGCATGTAGATTTAAATGCTCTACCTATGAAACATGCATTTTCTTATTTGAAAATCACTTGGATAAGTAGCCATCACCGGTGTTGGATTTGATGTCGCGCTTCTTCAATCCCCTGGCAGGCGCGAGGGGGAAATAAACTTCTACCATGTGCTTCCGGTTGGGGAATGGAGCGAACTGGATTAAAGAGGGGGCCGACGGCGTGACTGAAGAAGCACATCAGACGCGATTTTTTTCAGTGGATGGCTCTCGATGCCGTTTTTACTTGCCTCTACACCATACAACTTGTATTTTTAGCCTCCCAATCCGTGGTGGACCAGCAACCCATTTGCTGGGCGGGCCAACCTACAGAAAGCCACACTCAATTTTCATCAAGCCCCAAAAAAACGCGGTACTATGTTTGTTTTGAGGCCAAAAACATTAGAACAGGGGTTGAGCGGGGGAGGGGGAAGACGGAGCAAAAATATTAAAAAGAGCTGATGCGCCGTTGCTACCCTAACAAGCAGGTGCAATTCTTCTTGGGAAGAAGGTGTGCCGTTGATAGCCACACGTCACAAATCCCACGGTAGGCATACTAACAAGTTCACACACAACTACAATAGAAAAGGTAAACATTTGTATCAAACTCAGGTTCATAGGTGAAAGCACAAGTGCTCCCTAGGTGGTTTTGGTAATTAATGTCAACATATCTCTTGTTGGACTAACACTTTTATCTTGTATGTTTCAGATAAGTTCAACAATGGAGTGGCATGGACTAATGATGTGGGAACTCCTTCAAAATGCTAAGGACAAAGGATTGGCTCAAGCTTCAAGCTCAAGACTCTTCATTTTCCATTTTAGTGATCCAAGATCACATTGAGTCTATAGGAAAAGCCAATACTATCAAGGAGGGATGAGGTGTTGCTTAATGAGTTTCTTGCTCCACAGTGCTTAGTGATATGCTCC
Source organism: Triticum aestivum (assembly GCF_018294505.1). NCBI lineage: Eukaryota > Viridiplantae > Streptophyta > Magnoliopsida > Poales > Poaceae > Triticum > Triticum aestivum. The sequence continues at coordinate 327,786,748 of NC_057807.1, read as the reverse complement.
AAACCCCTCAACTACTTTCCCACTTCCACACATATGTCCTAAACCTAAAGTCAAACTCGGCCATACCGATTCTTTCTATCCGGCGCCACCGAGTTCAGATGACATAGCCACTGCCACAAACCCTAGGCAAATCGATCTCACCGATAGGGATCTCGGTCTCACCGAGATGGGATTGTAATCTCTCTGTGTATGTCCATTACCAAAATCAGTCTCACCGAGTTTGAGAAATCGGTACTACCGAGATTACAATGCAAACTTCCTGGTTGACTGATTACCAAAATCGGTCCCACCGAGCTCGTGTAATCGGTCCAACCGAGTTTGCCTGACCAACTCTCTGGTTAGCTAATTACCAAAATCGGTTTCACCAAGTTTGTGTAATCGGTCTCACCGAGATTACGTTATGCCCTAACCCTAACCATATCGGTCCTACCGAGTCGCAAGTCGGTCCCACCGAAAATCCTAACGGTCACTAGATTTGCTGAATCGGTCCGACCGAGTTTATCAATTCGGTCCCACCGAGTTTGGCAAGTTGTGTGTAATGGTTAGATTTTGTGTGGAGGCTATATATACCCCTCCACCTCCTCTTCATTCATGGAGAGAGCCATCAGACTGAACCTACACTTCCAGCATACATTTTTTGAGAGAGAACTACCTACTCATGTGTTGAGGCCAAGATATTCCATTCCTACCATATGAATCTTGATCTCTAGCCTTCCCCAAGTTGCTTTCCACTCAAATCTTCTTTCTACCAGATCCAAATCCTATGAGAGAGAGTTGAGTGTTGGGGAGACTATCATTTGAAGCACAAGAGCAAGGAGTTCATCGCCAACACACCATTTGTTACTTCTTGGAGAATGGTGTCTCCTAGATTGCCTAGGTGTCACTTCAGAGCCTCCGACAAGATTGTGGAGTTGAACCAAGGAGTTTGTAAGGGCAAGGAGATCGCCTACTTCGTGAAGATCTACCGCTAGTGAGGCAAGTCCTTCGTGGGCGACGGCCATGGTGGGATAGACAAGGTTGCTTCTTCGTGGACCCTTCGTGGGTGGAGCCCTCCGTGGACTCGCGCAACCATTACCCTTCGTGGGTTGAAGTCTCCATCAACGTGGATGTACGATAGCACCACCTATCGGAACCACGCCAAAAACATCCGTGTCTCCAATTGCGTTTGAATCCTCCAAAACCCTTCCCTTTACATTCTTGCAAGTTGCATGCTTTACTTTCCGCTGCTCATATACTCTTTGCATGCTTGCTTGTTATGTATTGTGAATGTTAAACTTGTGCCTAAACTCCACTTAAACTTAAAGATCTTAAAAACTGCAACTTTGGTACTTAGTGTCTAATCACCCCCCTCTAGACACCTCTTCTCAAGGTCCTACAAGTGGTATCAGAGCATTGGTCTCCATTGCCTTGGTTTAATCACCATCGGAGGAAGATGGATGAGTCTACTTTGGGGAGTCTTAGACATAGAGTGCCTATTCTTGATGGAGAGTATTTTCATGAGTGGAAAAATGAGATGCTTGTAATTTTCAATCAATATCATTTGAACAAGTACATTGCTAGCCCTTGTGCACCTCATGTTGATCCTATGCATCCTACTCTTGATGAGTCAATTGATATGATTAGGAATCTTAGAATTGTTAATCTTATCACTAGAGGCTTGCCTAGAAACTTGATTATAAACTTGCCTACTCTTGAGTGTGCTTACACTATATGGAAATTTCTTAAGGAACGCTTTCCAAATTATTCCTTGAAAAATCTAGATGAAATTCTCCATAAGTCTATTGCTTTGAGTAAGATGAATACTAGTGGTCCTATGTTTGGTGATCGTCTATTTGAGCTTACAAACCTTATGCGTGCCAAAGGAAATGTTGGAATTATTAGTGATATTATTTCCAAAGCTATAAAAATTCATAAGCAAGATCATTGTCAAACTCACTCTAACGAATTACCCTCTCTAGGATTTGATCCACCACATGACGATGTTGAACATGGATACTATGATGAGGATGATGATAGTGACTTCGATCTTGATGATGCAATGACACACTTTGGTCTTATGGCAAATCTTCGGGGATATATGTCAGGAGGAAAGGAATGGGTTCTTGATAGTGGATGTACCGATCACATGACCGGAGATAAAGACATGTTTCGTGAGCTTGCTGAAAATGATAGTCCTCGAAAGTATGTCACTTTCGGTGACAACTCAAAGGGTAAGGTGGTTGGCCTCGGTAAGGTGGCCATATCACATGATAGCTCCATACAAAATGTTATGCTCGTTGAATCTCTCGGATAAAACTTACTTTCAGTATCTAGACTTGCTGATTTTGGTTTCAATGTCCTATTTACTGAAGTAGATTGCCAAGTGTTTCATAGAGATAATCATAAAATGGTCTTTACCGGTGTGCGTAGAGGTGATCTATACATTGTTGATTTCACTAAAAAGGCTCAACCTAAAACTTGCTTCATTGCTAAATCCTCAAAAGGTTGGTTATGGCATAGACGACTAGGTCACGTTGGTATGAGAAACCTTGACAAGCTTATTAAAGGGAATCATATCCTTGGTGTTAACAATGTCATATTTGATAAGGATAGACTTTGAAGTGGTTGTCAAGCAGGTAAACAGGTTGGAGGAAGGCACCCCATGAAGAACATCATGACCACAAGGAGGCCACTTGAGCTACTTCACATGGATTTTTGGTCCCAACTCTTACAAAAGCCTCGGTGGAAATTCTTTTGGTCTAGTTCTAGTTCATGATTTTTCAAGATTTACGTGGGTGTTCTTTCTCGATGACAAATCGCAGGTCCAAAAGATCTTCAAAAACTTCGCTAGGAAGGCCCAAAATCAATTTGAAGTGAAGATCAAGAAGGTTCGCAGCGACAACGGAACGGAGTTCAAGAACGCAAATGTGGACACCTTTCTTGACGAAGAAGGGATTTCACACGAGTTCTCGGCTGCGTACACACCTCAACAAAATGGAGTTGTTGAGAGGAAGAACTGGACGCTCATCGAAATGGCGAGAATGATGCTTGATGAGTACAAGACACCGAAGCACTTTTGGGCAGAAGCGGTTGAGACAGCTTGTCATGCAACAAATCGCTTGTATCTTCACAAGCTACTCGGCAAGACGGCATACGAGCTCCTCACCGGTAACAAACCCCAAGTTGGATACTTTCGAGTATTCGGCTCAAAGTGTTACATTCTTGACAAGCATCGTCGTTCTAAATTTGCTCCTAAGTCTCATGAAGGTTTCCTACTAGGTTATGGCTCAAACTCTCACACTTACCGTGTCTACAACAATTTCACCAAAAAGGTTGAAGAGACGGTAGATGTGAAGTTTGATGAATCTAACGGCTCGCAAGTAGAGCAATTGCCAATTGATGTAGGAGACAAAGATCCTTCGGAAGCAATCCAAGACTTGTCTATTGGCAAGGTTCGTCCAACGGAGGTGAAGGAGAGTACCTCGTCCGTCCAAGTGGAAGCTTCTACTTCACGACAAGGTGAACCAAGAGTTGATACGGAAGCATCCACAAGTGGGACACACCAAGATGAAGAAAACGAGGAAGTGCATCAAGATGAACGTCAACAACCTCCTTCTCCACCACGACAAGAGAACGACAACGCCAACAATGAAGAAGGCCAAGAAGAAGAACAAGATGAAGAAGAAGTTCAACCAAGAACCAAGCAAAAGCTTTCACGAGTTCGAGCAAGAATTGCTAAAGACCATCCCGTCGAGCAAATCTACAATGATATTCAAACCGGGAGAATCACTCGCTCTAAAACTCGTTTAGCTAACTTTTGTGAAAACTATTCTTTCATCTCTAGCATTGAACCTATGAAGGTCGAAGAAGCATTGGAAGATCCGGATTGGATAAATGCTATGCATGAAGAGCTACACAACTTTGAGAGGAACCAAGTTTGGACATTGGTTGAGAAGCCCGACAACAACCACAACATCATCGGTACCAAATGGGTGTTTCGCAACAAGCAAGATGAAGATGGACAAGTAGTTCGCAAACAAAGCACGTCTCGTCGCCCAAGGCTACATACAAGTCAAAGGTATGGACTATGGTGAGACTTATGCTCCCGTTGCTAGACTTGAATCCATTCGTATCTTACTTGCCTATGCTAATCATCATGATATCACCTTGTACCAAATGGACATTAAAAGTTCTTTTCTAAATGGTGAAATAGAGGAGGAAGTTTATGTTAAGCAACCTCCCTGCTTTGTCAATCCTAAGAAGCCCAATCATGTTTACAAACTTCACAAAGCCCTTTATGGTCTTAAAAAAGCTCCTAGAGCGTGGTATAAATGCTTGACCAAGTTCCTTATTGAAAAAGGCTTTGAAATTGGGAAAATTGATTCTACTCTTTTTACTAAAAGGGTTAATGGTGAACTATTTGTGTGCCAGATCTATGTTGATGATATTATATTTGGTTCAACTAACCCTCATTTTAGTGAAAAGTTTGGGAAGCTAATGTCGGAGAAGTTTGAGATGTCTATGATGAGTGAACTCAAATTCTTTCTTGGTTGGTAAATCAAGCAAACTAAGGAAGGTACTTTTGTCTCTCAAACGAAGTACATCAAGGACCTATTCAAGAAGTTCAATATGCAAGAATGCAAAGGTATGACTACACCCATGCCTACTAGTGGACATCTTGATTTGACCAAAGATGGTGAACCGGTTGATCAAAAGGTTTATCGCTCTATGATTGGTTCATTGTTATATCTATGCGCTTCACGTCTCGATATCATGCTAAGTGTGTGCATGTGTGCATGATATCAAGTTGCTCCTAAAGAATGTCATCTTAAGGCCGTGAAAAGGATAGTGAGATACTTAATCCATACACCAAATTTTGGCATTTGGTATCCTAAGAGGGCCTCTTTCGATCTTGTTGGCTACTCCGACTCGGACTATGCCGGAGACAAGGTTGATAGAAAGTCCACTTCGGGTACTTGTCAATTTCTTGGTAGATCTCTTGTGTCTTGGTCCTCCAAGAAACAAAACTCGGTATCCTTATCCACCGCCGAAGCGGAATACATTGCCGCTGGTTCATGTTGTGCTCAATTACTTTGGATGACCCAAACTCTTAAAGATTATGGGATATATGTGAAACATGTTCCATTGCTTTGTGACAATGAAAGTGCTATCAAAATTGTTCATAATCCCGTACAACATTCTCGAACTAAGCATATTGAAGTTCGTCATCATTTCATTCAAGATCTTGTTGCTAAGGGTGACATTAATCTTAAGCATGTTCACGCCGAAAAGCAATTAGCGGATATATTCACTAAACCTCTTGATGAGAAAGTGTTTTGCAGGTTGAGAGGAGAATTGAACATCATTGATGCTTCAAACTTGGAGTAGAAACTCCATTGGACACATGCAAGACATGAGCTTATGATTAATCCTTGATATTTCTCTTATGATGAAGATATTATGTCTTGGATATATTTGCATCTTGCATGTTATATAACCCATGTAGGTACTTGGTTGAATCAAATTCCATGAGATTGTAACCTACTCATATCTTGAGCAATCTCTACATCACCAAGTTTCTACACTATGGTGGTTGAAGACAAGGAAGCACGAAATCATTCAAACATATCCTTTGACAAATTCTATGTTGATCTTCATGATTGTCATTTTTGGATACACAAGTGCTCTTCCTTGCAAGAACTAACCCATGTAGGTAGATGGACTCAAATTCCAAGTGGTGCTCCAAATTCTTGATGAGGTACATCAACCTTGAGCAACCCATGCAAGTTCAACTACATGGACAACACCACCATCCAAGGTATGTTATTCCATCTTAGAGAAGCTTTACTCCAAGTCATGAGCTAAAGTAACTCGACAAGATGTGAATACATCAAGATGCTTAAACGAAAAATGGCAACCCCATTTTGAGCTTAAACGATGAGTATGACCTATGATCAAGTGATCTCACTTGACTCCTAAGTCAATATACTCTAACATAGGTGACTTTGTCGCCGACCATCCCTAGATGAAGTTCTCTTGTGTTCTTTTCTGTGGTTTTGCATTTGTCTCATGCATATTTGTTTCCCCTTTCAAAAAAAAACTTCATCTAGATTTCTTTCTGTTTGCTCTGCATTTTCTGCATCCAATTCATTGCATATCCTTCAGTAAATTCCTTGCAAATCATTGTGAGATCTTACTAGTCTAGTGAGATGAGGTGACAAGTGTTTTCTCTGCGATGAATTCAGTTTCACCGATTTGTTGTTTTCGGTCCAACTGACTCCTTTCGGTACAACCGAAGCATACCACTCGGTGCCACCGATTTCACAACAGAAAAAATAGTTTGCCACTTATTCTGTGTTTCTTCTGATCCAGCTCCACTCAATGAATCTTGCCCTCTTCAAGCATTACATTTTTATAAATGCTTTGTGCTGTGACTCAAGGACCAAACGCATTCACGACAAATTCCAGAAAACCCTTCTTGGAAATTGATGTCAAAGGGGGAGAGAGAGATCACATCAAAGCTTATCACTTAGAGAGATCACATCAGAGGAAGAGAGTACATCACCTCCTCAGGGGGAGAAAGAGATCTCCAGGGGGAGAGAATACTCAAGTAGAAAGTATTTCTCAAGGATCCCAGATGCTTGGTGTTCAAGAGGAGAGATGCCACATGTCTTCTTGAGGGGAAAGACATGTTCATATGTGCTTATTTGCATTAGTTTGCATTATCTCTGTTCATTTATATCTTTCAGCTCTGATTTTCTGTTCCCTATCTTCTCCCAGTATCCCATGCTAGATTCAGGGGGAGCAAGACATCTAAGGGAAAGAAATCATTTAAATTCATTGCACATCTTTATTTTTGGGGACATGTCTAATCCAATGTGGTACTTAGTACTCACTCTTTACATGTCATCCCAGTCTTGTTATTCTTGTGGTTTCTTCTGTTTGCTCTGGTTAATAGGTGTGCCTGTGTTATCTAACCTTGTTTATGCAGGTTCATTCCATCCTAGGCTAACTCAAGACTACAAGGTAAGTATATGCATCACAATCATGTGTATGAGGAATTCTTGCTGATGTACATACTGTTTGCAAGAAAGACTCATGGGCATGAAGGTATTTTCCTTAATATTCTTTGCTCTGATGCATATGGCCAAGATACATGTAACACATTGCCTGCTCTATCATGGTTATGCTCTCACATGCTTCTATATTCCATATTCACATGATTGCATACATGTAGGGGGAGCCTATGCTTATTACATGTCTTTCCAAAGCTTTACTTGCTATTCTTTATATCTTTATCTAAAGCTTTGATGTATGTTGTCATCAATTACCAAAAAGGGGGAGATTGAAAGCACAAGTGCTCCCTAGGTGGTTTTGGTAATTAATGTCAACATATCTCTTGTTGGACTAACACTTTTATCTAGTATGTTTCAGATAAGTTCAACAATGGAGTGGCATGGACTAAGGATGTGGGAACTCCTTCAAAATGCTAAGGACAAAGGATTGGCTCAAGCTTCAAGCTCAAGTCTCTTCATTTTCCATTTTAGAGATCCAAGATCACATTGAGTCTATAGGAAAAGCCAATACTATCAAGGAGGGATGAGGTGTTGCTTAATGAGTTTCTTGCTCCACAGTGCTTAGTGATATGCTCCAAAACCCTCAACTACTTTCCCACTTCCACACATATGTCATAAACCTAAAGTCAAACTCGGACACACCGATTCTTTCTATCCGGCAACACCGAGTTCAGATGACATAGCCACTGCCACAAACCCTAGGCAAATCGGTCTCACCGAGAGGGATCTCGGTCTCACCGAGATGGATTTGTAATCTCTCTGTGTATGTCCATTACGAAAATCGTTCTCACCAAGTTTGAGAAATTGGTACTACCGACATTACAATGCAAACTTCCTGGTTGACTCATTACCATAATCGGTCCCACCGAGTTCGTGTAATCGGTCCAACCGAGTTTGCCTGGCCAACTCTCTGGTTAGCTAATTACCAAAATCGGTTTCACCGAGTTTGTGTAATCGGTGTCACCGAGATTACGTTATGCCCTAACACTAACAATATCAGTCCTACCGAGTTGCAAGTCGGTCCCACCAAAAATACTAACGGTCACTAGAATTGCTGAATCGGTCCGATCGAGTTTATCAATTTTGTCCGACCGAGTTTGGCAAGTTGTGTGTAACGGTTAGATTTTGTGTGGATGCTATATATACACCTCCACCTCCTCTTCATTCGTGGAGAGAGCCATCAGACTGAACCTACACTTACAGCATACATTTTCTAAGAGAGAACTACCTACTCATATGTTGAGGCCAAGATATTCCATTCCTACCATATGAATCTTGATCTACCAGATCCAAATCCTATGAGAGAGAGTTGAGTGTTGGGGAGACTATCATTTGAAGCACAAGAGCAAGGAGTTCATCACCAACACACCATTTGTTACTTCTTGGATAGTGGTATCTCCTAGATTGGCTAGGTGTCACTTGGGAGCCTCGGACAAGATTGTGGAGTTGAACCAAGGAGTTTGTAAGGGCAAGGAGATCGCCTACTTCGTGAAGATCTATTGCTAGTGAGGCAAGTCCTTCGTGGGCGATGGCCATGGTGGGATAGACAAGGTTGCTTATTCGTGGACCCTTCGTGGGTGGAGCCCTCCATGGACTTGCGCAACCATTACCCTCCATGGGTTGAAGTCTCCATCAACGTGGATGTACGATAGCACCACCTATCGGAACCACACCAAAAACATCTGTGTCTCCAATTGCATTTGAATCCTCCAAAACCCTTCCCTTTACATTCTTGCAAGTTGCATGCTTTACTTTCCGCTGCTCATATACTCTTTGCATGCTTGCTTGTTATGTATTGTGAATGTTAAACTTGTGCCTAAACTCCACTTAAACTTAAAGATCTTAAAAACTGCAACTTTGGTACTTAGTGTCTAATCACCCCCCCTCTAGACACCTCTTCTCAAGGTCCTACAACAGGACATGTTCATATTCATAGCCAACATTCACAATCAACAACTCAAAATATTCATATATACACAAGTTCAGCATGTTTATGCATCCAAATGATTGATAGATCACAAGACAATATTCATAGATAATTCACAAAAAGATTCAGATATACACATGTTCAGTATATTTATGCATCCAAATGGTTGAGATCACAGACAATATCATTCATGGACAAACTTTAATTACCTAGGGTAGAGACTGGTAAATGGTGTTCAGTCTGAGGTACTTCTTGCTAAAATTAATGCTTGTACGAGTAAAATTTCGAGTACATAAGAGGCAACATAGACAATATAAACTTCGCTTGTAGGTTTATCGTCGAAAGGGTGGCCTCGTGTCGAGGGAGGTTTGAGCAACTTGGCCACTACTTTCATCCAACTAGTTTACTGGCTCATCTTGGTCCTGTAGCTCGCCAAAAATCTACATTGCAGACAAGAAAGGAGGTGGTTGATAAAATGAACCACCCAAATTTTTTGTGCAGTTCAACTGAAATGGAGCATCCCTGGCATGCAGACTGATTAAGTGCCAGATGAATATACGCGTCAACCAACTTGTCTGGCATCTTTAGACTCCATGCCATGCAGTTTGCTACCATATGTGCCGATAACCAAAAGACACGAGTTGGGACCAAAGACTGGCCTATGTTTTTCCGGGCTATGTGCCGTGCAATATTTTTGGCGTTCACTCTCCTAATACTTGGAGTTTGACAACTGGTTGACGCCGGTTGATACTTGAATGAATATAGGCACTTCTTCATGTCAACATCAATGCTTGTCTGAGTGAACTTTGGAGTACATAGCAGCATCATAAGTATCTTTCCATCCGATCTTTTTGTGTAGTTCTACTAAAATCGCCCAATGTAATGATTTGCCTGCGAGTTCAGGCTCCAAGTTACTCCTTTATGAAATCGGCAAATAGTAGCACAATACCAAATTACCAATACATATGACAAGCACAATAATTAGGATAAAGACTAGTACCAATCTGTGTGAGGTAGCATATCGATTACTATTTCCTTTGACTGGAAGCCGAGATAAGTGAAGCGACTGACAGGAAAGGAAGGAAGCAAGCCGAGATAAGTGACTGGCAGGAAAGGAAGGAAGCAGTCGAGGCAATGAAGCACCCAAAGTTTTTGGGCAGTTCCACCAAAATCGAGCATCCCTATTGGCACATATATTGAGAGAGTGAGATTACTGTAACAGTGGGACTAGTTGATGAAACATACCCTAACAAATAGAAGCACCCTCATTATCTTAATGGGTAAAGCTAGCAAGATAGTAGTCTTGCTTAAAGAGAGGTATTAGTTTATTTAATCAGCGCCAATTAGCTCAACACTCAAAGCATTGCCATGTATCATAGGTTGCAAAACTTTAATGTGCAAAGATGAAGGAGTTTCTCATGAAAGTAGCAACACAGTAGCATGATACAAATAGAGATGACAACAAACTAATATGGATGAAGGCCTTAGGTCGGTACCAACCTGAGCAAAAAAGCTTATTCATGTAGTCCCAGAAGAGATGATAAAGCACCCACTGGAATCACTCAATAGTATATATTTCTGTGCACTTCAAATGTTTGCTTGAAATCACTCTTGTTTATCAGTGGTGAGATTATATCGAAAGATTATCAAGAACTTCCAGCAGAGTTAAAGCACTGACTGGGATACAGTTCATTGTATTGTCTTGTGTAGTTCCACTAAAATGTATGATTGGCACAACATGATCCCTCTTTGCACAAGTAGGAATAAGGTGAAACCTTCATTATCTTAGTGAGAAAGGATAGAAAGACATTAGCATATTAATCTAACAGTAGCATCAAATTCATGATGGGCAATACGCAAAACATTGCCTCATTGAACCAATGGCAATAAATTGACATGCAAAACAATAGCACTATTATGTCATGACACTACCAAGATTCCCTCCCTGCTCCACCACATGATTCACCTCCACGGACACACATACACACGTACATGATTTAGCATAGGGTGCTACTAAAGATTTGTTTAACTCCGACAGGAAAATTAGGCAGCAATAAATTAATGCTACTTAAATACTCCTAATTAATTAAGTAACCCTGCAGGAGAGACAGTAGATGTGGAAGGGCTCCATGGAGGATCGTCTCACATGTAAGGTAGACATCGCCGGAGCCCTTGAATGGCCTCAACTAAGGCCTTGGTTTCAGCAAGATCACCTTGGCACTGTTGATCATGTAGAGCTGGGTCACAGATGCATCCAGAATCCAGTTAATTACTATGATGTGTTGTCAACCCAAGTACTACTCTACTACATTTCTCTATCTATCTCTACTCTACTCTTATCTACTCTACTCTTATAAAAAACAGAGTTAGTCATGATGGTGTGTCTGCCATCCTCCAATATAGGCCGTCCAATATATATCTGACGGATAGGAAGGAAACTATGGCAATTTTGCAAAAAGGTACCCACACCCCTCTCCACATGTGCAAATAAGGCCTTCCCTCGTTCATCCTTTTCTCTCACAAGATAAACTACTCATACAAATGCATCTTGATCTTACGTGCAACGCACGGGCATCTTGCTAGTTTTCCAAGTAAATTAAGACTAGTAGCAACACAACAATACAATACCACTAGCAAGATGTCAGTATAACATAGGACGGTACCATTGTGTGGATCTCCATTTCCTCTTTATTTTTCTTCTTCCTCTTCATGCTTTGTTTCTCTTTCTCCTCACTAGTTTGTGAAACCAAGTACATGATTGGCCTTCTATTTCAGAATTGGTTTTGTCAATGAGGGAGTACAAGTGTACTAGTACACAGTAGCATTATTTTCCTATGGTAGTCGCAAAATAGAGATGAACACATGCATTAAATATTATTCCTACCTAAAGGAAGGTTATGGTGCCAATATGGATGATGAGGATTGGAACACAGATCTCCCTTTGTGCAGTTCCACCGAAATGAAGCAATAGTTCCATTCTGACATTCCAGTTAAACAACACAAAAGTCACTTCTTTTAAGAAGTGTTTTGTGCAATGCACCAAAAGGTCACATTAGCAAAGAGGTAAAATGGATATCCCTGGTTGCACAAAAAGTTAGAGAGGAAACAGTCAGAGTCTCAAACAATTACTGGCAAAAACAATTGGCTAAACTTGTCATGGCTTATAACTGTAGCATGGCTTGATTTTACCAGGGGTATTAGATTAAGTACGGCTAAATATTTGGTATAAGGGCATGGGACAGTGGGTGCACCAGCAGTCCAGCACCATGTACCTAAACCGGGGCATAAAGTGGTGATTCAGAGTTTGTTGCCCTGAGAAACAAACATCCAAGAAACACATCTGGGTTGGTTCCATTCTTGTCCACTCTAGCCACCTACTCCTACGTGTGGATAGCAAATCTAGTCCTGGTCATACCACTGTGTACAGTGTTTCCCCTATATTTTCCTTTTTGACCAAGAGACCGGTTGGATGACCAGTCTGTACTACTTTCACCCCATTTCCTTCTTGTTTGTACCAAGTCCGGTGTACAAACTAAATTTTCCCCTTTATTTCTTGTTTGAACCAAGTACAAGATTCGACTCCATGAAGCAGCTTTACCTCTAACAATAGAAAAAAATAGGTGACCTTGGACCACCCAATCGAGAGGGGCTGATGCACATGCAGCGATGTAGCAAGCTGGAAAAGTTGAGCTAGGCCGGTTTCGAATGAAGATATACCTGAAGGTCGTCGGGATGTGGATAGGTGCGCAGCGGGAGGTCGGTTCTGCCCACACTAGGGCAACGACAAAGGGATCGGAGGACCTCCCGTGCCGGCGCTCGACCAGAGATAACGATGCGGCCGACAGTGGGTCTCCTCCCTCATTGTCGATGACGGCCTAAATTTTGCGCCTCCTCCCCTTAACCGGTGAAGGGGGATATGTTTCGACCTGTAACCAGCGGTGAGGATAAAAAGACAGTGTTACCACCACTATCTTGTTTAGATCTAGAGAGGGTGAGAGTGTGTGAATAGAGCAACCCTAGCAAGCAAGCAAGGAGGCCCCGACCTATATATATACGTATAGTGGGGTAGTTTTCTTTTTTCACTCCATCAAAACAATCATTTAAAATTGTGCACGTGCCAGGTCGCCTTTTTTTGAGTTGTTGATTGTTTTTTGACATAGCTACCCGCTTATTCCAAGTGGTGTTACGGTGTGCCAGGTCGCGCTTTGTATCGTTCAAGTCTGGTACTTGACCCTCCATTACATGAAGAACCAGTGCCTCGTAAAGTTTGTGAACAAGCCCATGGCTAAAGTTATCGGAAACGTGGCTGCCCCAACATGCATTATTATTTATATTTTGTATGTGGGAGTATCCTAAAAACAAAATGTGAGAGTACAATATTTATTGGGCCCCTTTGTACTTTGTGCTAAATTGTGACCAAGGATTTAACTGACAAAATGTTAGTGCGTGTTAACAAACATTATATCCTTTGATTCGTATTTGAACATAGTTTTCAATTATGTAATTTTTTGTGACATGCATGAACATTTGGTTAGTTAAATATATAGTCAAATTTTGGCATCGATTATCATACGGACCAATAAACCAGGACGGAGCTCCTTGTCTGTCGTCCAAACTACTATTTACAGTCTATGACTAGCCGCTCTATCTACATACAGGACATCAAAGCATCCGGGCCCACGTGCCATCCACCAAATCACAGTGATGTGCTACAATCAAAACTCATCGGTCACCCCAGTGTGGCCGTCATCACCCGTCATATCACAAAACCCACACCTTTACCAACAGTGGTAAAGTGGCCTCGAAGTTGGGCTGGATGAAGCAACCATCATTTCACTAGAACGCTCATTGAAGCCCTATCTCCCCATTCTTGAAGAAAACCTCACTCCAGGCTACTCACTTCTGCCATTTTTCTTCTGTACCGACGAAGTAAAGGTGGGTGAATCAGTGATGCTACTATATTTTCATTCCAAGAATCTTCTTTTTGCGAAGCACCGACCGATTCTCACAGCCTATTCTTTTCTCATTTTCATTGCGATTCTGGTTTCCTTTCGATTGCTTTTAGTTTGTCAGTTCATTGATGGATCTTGGAGCACTAGGCAAAGAGTTGTCGGCGGACAACCCACTCGAGACAGCGATCTCTAGGAAGCGAGCACCGACCAACGAGTTGACCATGTTGGCGGGCCAACCCAGGGAGACAAAGAAATCCAAGAAACAAGCACTGACCAAAGAGTTGAAGACCTTGGCGGACGAACTCCTCAAAGAAAGCTGGAAGAATAGCAAGGGCCCCATCGTGCCTACCCCAGAAACTCTAATGGCCACCTATGAGAGGCTCAAGGCCGAGTTTGAGGAGATAGTCGCCATTAAGAAGTAGTATTTCCCTGGCAAGGCGATGGCCCCCATCAAGGACGAGGAGATGGCCCCCGGAGGGATGGGATCCCCCAGTCCGCTACACGAGGTAAAAAATAATGGCTTGCCATAGTTATGGATTTTGATTATTTGCAATGTGCTTGCTAATATGTTAGGGTTGTGTAGGTGCCGATGGATGTCCTTGATGATTCCAATGTTGCGGTCCGTCCTGTGGACAATGTCCCAGAGATTGTTTTCGATGTCGCGGTCCGTCCTGTGGACATCGCCCCGGAGATCGCTTCTGATGCCGATGTCCATCCTGTGGACATCACGCCAAAGATCGATTCCGATCTCGTGGTCCGTCCTGTGGACATCGCCCTAGAGATCGATTCCCATGCCGCTGTGCGTGATGTGGTCATTGCCCGAGAGATCGACGACAAGAAAAAGTTGGTCGCGCTAATCCTTCAGGGTAGTTTGCATTGTGTTTAATTACTAGAACGATGCGTGTTATCAAGTCATCTTAGGGCTAGTGCACTCTCTTGTGTGGGTCGTACTTGCTACTTTTGTTTGATAGTGAATCATGCGAACCCTCTCCGAGTTATGGAAATAGATGTATCCTCACTAGCTTTTGATGTAATATATGGCATGCTTAGATGTAAGTTTGAACTAGTTATCATATCAACAGGGCTTGTTTGATGATTCTTGGTGTTAGTAGGCTAGCTACTGTGCGAGCTATAGTACTTGCAAAACACTCACCAAATAGAAATGTTGGGGCTGATGAGCTCGTGGTACACTTACAGGTCTGATTCGTCGTCGATCGGTCAATAGCCCAAGCTCCTAAAATTGTAGGCTTACCGATCGATCAGACAATAGTCGACACAGATACATTCAAGCCTCATTTGATTCATAGGTAGGAAAATCATAGCAATAGGAAAGTCATAGGAAATGAGATGACATATATCTTAAATCCTATGAGTAGGAATAGGAAAGGAGATGCCATTTGATTCACGTCATATGATTTTTCCATTGAGTCTATGCTAATTTTTATTTTCCTATGAAATGTGGACGATAGGAAGAATTCCTCCATAGGAATATGATTCCATTCCTATAAACCAAAGGGCTCTACAGAAATTTTTCCTATAGAAATCCTATCCTATGAAATTCCTACAAGATTCCTCTAAACCAAAGGAGGCCTCACATTAATAGCCAGCAAAATTGGCACGTACTTGTAACATGCGTGAATGTGTAATTTTTTTTGTTGGAAGCGTGAATGTGTAGTGACGTCGTACTTCTAGAGTGGCTATAAAGAGTGTGTATGTGTGCTAGGGATGCAGCTTCATTGACTTACTACACCTGCCTTTGGGTGTATGACAGGTGGGCCCAACAGGTGGCTAGCCCACCTGTCATACAACTAAAGGCAGGTGCTAGAGGGGTTGGGGGATGGAGAGAGATCTAGATAGAGAGAAAGACCCTCTTTCTACTCTTAATCGTTAGATTGACAAAGGAGTTCTTTTGTGAACACAAAATCATAGCAGTACAGAGACGTACTCCCCTCCGTTCCAAAATAGATGACTCAACTTTGTACTAACTTTGAAACAGAGGGAGTATAAATCCTCGGCGGGCTAGTTTGGCCTAGTGGGTTTCAGTTATATGACGTGCTACAGTGTCGTCCAGTCTTCGTGTGTGGTAGCAGTATTGCTGGTACAGTAAGTTTTCTTGAAGAAGCGGAATTCAATGAAGTCATGATGGTTCCTTCGTCCGACCAACTTGCAGTGGGAAAGGTTGGGCCTGCGCTACGACCGGGGTGGACCAGGATAATTTTGTGCATGGCAGGTGGACCAGTATGGTCGACGTCTCACATGTCGGTGAATGAAAGTATTCTTTCTGATATAGAGGATGAGCAACAAGTATTCATTGTTAATTTTTGATGAAATCTATTATCTCCACTGTTACGATGGAGGAGTGTGAAACATGGCAGCCAAGTGAACTTGGCATGTGCACAACTCCCTCCTTCCTCATGTACTACCATAGTGTTGACTACAAGGTTGGCTATAAGCTTACAACTTTTTCTCACTTTCTCTCTATCTATTTCCTCTCA
Source organism: Triticum aestivum (assembly GCF_018294505.1). NCBI lineage: Eukaryota > Viridiplantae > Streptophyta > Magnoliopsida > Poales > Poaceae > Triticum > Triticum aestivum. The sequence continues at coordinate 327,770,319 of NC_057807.1, read as the reverse complement.
AATGTTTTTTACCTTTCTTTTTTTAGACAAAATTGTTTTTTATACCTATTTTTTTTAGAATTAGTTTTTTTATACCTAGGAGCACGTGTAGAGACGGGCTCTTGCAGAGCCCACTCCTTGACTTTGTCAATGCCTCTCTCTCCTCTACATAAGAGTGCTTATAGCAAAGTATTTTACTACTACTACTTGCTATGAATGCGGGCAGCTGGCTTCTGAGGGGGAGCGCGCGCGGGAGGGGAGAGGGGCTTTCTGGTGGGCCAGGGCGGTCAGAAGCGGGCTTGGAAGCGGTCCGGACTCCCGCATGGACCACCTCACATTATGATCATATATTTCTTGGAATCTGTGCACGGCGGTCGGGCGAGATCTTCTCCCTCCTGGTCTCTCTCTTCTCAGCCGACTCCCGCCGAGCGATTAGATTTCGGCTATCGATGGTTTATTCAATTGTAGTCCCACATGTTAGTGAAAATGCAAGACAATGTGTGTCCCCTCTGGTGAGCGTTGTGCGAGCCGGACTGTCGGGGGTGCGACGCGAATGCAACGCGTACGAGTCGTAAGTGTGCCGCCTTATCCTTTTGAACTTGCAAAGCGTAACATTTTCGTGCGATCGATCGATAGAAATCTAGAACAAAATGATGAGGATGGGGCTTTCCCACGCATTAGGCGGGCTAGTTTGAGTGATATGATGTGCTATAGTGCCGTCCACTTGCTCCATTTTTATGTAAGCAAGAGTCTACGGGCATGTTTGGTTGCCATCCACACTTGGCCACGCTTGTGTGCCACAAGTGCGGCATGCCACAATTTTTGTGGTGGCCAAATTTGTCGCCACACTTGTGGCAAAAGTTGGCTAGCAACTGAGTCTATGACAAGTGGGGTATATGAGTGAAAAAGTGTGGCATGCCACAACTGTGGCTGCAACCAAACATTTGCATCAATTTCCCGCACTTGTGGCACAAAAGTGTGGCAAAGTGTGGATGGCAACCAAACATGCCCTACACTCTTACGTGGGAGGAGCGCGAACACGACGGATCTGATTTTGATCGAGGGATAATTGTTCCCTACAAAATAGCGGAGCACTGTTAGCGATTATAGCATGATAGCTAGGGCATCTCCAGTGCTGGCCCATAAATTTACACCGGCATCTGTCCGAGGACACTGATGCCAGAGGATGCCATCCAATGCAACCCGCACACCTTTCGACAACTATATGAACTAACCTGACTAAATTCAGGCAGACAAAGCAAATTTCAAATTAACCGGATGAAATTCATTACATTTCAAAAACTTTTCCTATAAACTGGATGAAATTCATTACATATTTCGCACAAACCGTACTAAAACCTACTATAAACCTAATCTGAACAATCGCCGGCGATCGACCGCCATGTCCGGCCATGAGCCCTGAGAACGTCGGCCATTGCATTTGCCTCCTCCTCATCTGCCTCGGCTTTGTCCAGCTCTGCCTCGTTAACCTCCTCCTCCAGAGCACAAGGCTCTGTAGATTTCCGCCTCCACTTCACTGTCAAGCGGCTAGTCGGACGCTGATGTTTACCCCACCAAGCTTGGCGCCGGCTTCGTGGTCGTGGTGGCGAAGGGTAGCGGGGGGGGGAGCCGGTGATCTCCTTCGTTTGCTCGTGCGACAGTACGTCCAAGAGAGCTTTGGAGCGCGCCTGGAGTGGAGCCGCCGATTTCCTTCATCTGCTCCTGTGACAGTATGTCCAAGAGAGCTTTGGAGCGCCAGGAGGCCATGGTTGGAGTGGCGCCGACAGAAGGAAGGGATCGGAGGAGAATGAGTGTGGGTCTTTGGCTATGGCTGGGACCTAGGGCTCAAGTTAATATAGCGGGCGAATGGCAATGAGCCGTGGCAGACGGATGAACGGCTGGTGCCGGAGTAGGTTTGTCGGCAGCCGCGTGTCATTAATATGGGAGGCGGATGGAAGGATGGTCATGGTGTCATTAAAGTGGATCAGTCGCTTGCACTGGGATGTCGCGCGGGTGGCGCTCTCTTGGCTGTCACGCTGCTGCAATGCTAGCGCCAGTGAGAGGTTGCGTCGGGCGTGAATGCGGACGCTGCTTCAGTGAATTAACTGCAGGTGCAGTTGGATCACTGACATGTGGGCCCAACAGGCATCTGGCCCGCATGTCAGTGACACACCAACTGCACCTGCAGTTAAGTCCCATGAATGCGGCATTGACGTTCTGGAGAGATGGTGACCGTTTCAGGCAGGAATCGTGTGCTAGCGATGGAAGGGGTTTCGGTAGGCTAGAGCGGTCAGACGCTGGTGTGGTGGTAAAATTTGAACTCATGGATGACAAGCCTTTGAAGTGTATGCAGCACGTATTAACAACCAGACGTCCATGCAACCGCTCTTGTCACCAGCTAGCCTTCGACGACCGCCATTAGACACCACACAACCATACATAACTTACGAATAATGGACGAATTGACCAAACACACACTCGTGTGCAGTGGCACTATGATCGGTCGCTCACGATACATATATAGGTACCATAGTACCCTCTCTAGCTAGGATTTTTTATAGATTGTCATTGTGGATGGATGACATACATGAGCAAGGCACCGAGTCACGTCGTTGCTTCGTGTGCAGAGCCATGGCTAATGTCGAGAAGCTCAGCGCCCAAGCACGAGTATGACCGTTGGTGTTGAGCCAGGTGAATACTCCCTCCGTCCCAAAATTCTTGTCTTAGATTTGTCTAAATATGGATGTATCAAGTCACGTTTCAGTATTAGGTACATCTGTATCTACACAAATATAAGACAAGAATTTTGGGACGGAGGGAGTACATGCTCCTTGTTCGCGGAGGCCGCCAACAAACATCTAAATAGTAATGTTAGGCACCGCTGGGGCGCGCAGGTGACGGGCTCGTCGTTTGCGTTGTGCCATGAGCAGGACTTTGATTGAGAGGGCGACGTGCATGCATTAGCATGGTTTGACAGCATGAGCGTGAGTGTCTGCATGCGTACATGCTACTTGCCTCTATGGATGGTGTGTGCTAATGTGTGCATCACGTATAATATAAAAAATTGATTTGTGCATTTAATGCAAAGTATTTCATTTTCATTTGGCTGATGAGTGTGCGTTGCAATTACGAGTCTGTGGTTTGATTCCTCACATACGCATAATTTTGGTTTTTATTTCTTTATCCACAGACAGGTAGGCATGTATAGATAGATAGATACAGAACACGAGTTGATGAGGCGCATGCGGCCTTTTTGACTAGTCAACCAGACAAATACGAAGCTATACACTAAGCCAGTGACCGTATAATCACCATATCTCGTATACAATGATCAAAGTGAGCTATCAAGACAAGTTCGATGACCGCCAGTGCATTTTACTTGGTAATAAATGACCAGGATTGAAGGGGAATCCAAATTTCCTTCGTCTTCTGTCCTTGAGCTCTTGAGAAACCAATGCACTACATGGTTGTCCGGCTACTCCACACCAGAGCTCTCACCAAGCGTTGTTCATGCCATTGCGTTGCACAATAACCGGTAAGGAAGCGATGGCATCCCGCCGCGCCAAGTTCCTCGCTGCCCAAGACCGCACACAAAATGGTAGGGAAGCGATGGCATCCCGCTGTGCTGAGTTCATCGCCGCTCGCAACGGCCTCACACCTACGTGGGCGGAATTTGATGCTGCCAAGGCCGAATGGGTGGTTGAGAAAGAGGCGGCCAAAGCCGCACAGAGGGAGCGGAAAAGGCAGAAATCACTGAAGAAAAGAGAGGCATGCCGCCGCAAGAAATAAGAGGACGCACGCGCTGCTGCAGAGAGGTTGGGGAGATCCAATCATGGTGGGGTGTCGCCGACAAAGCCGGGAAGGAGAACGACGGCGTCTGGCCAGCATGTGAGAAGTAGTAGTACTAGTAGTTAGTGTGTGTGTCTGTGTCGCCTGTACGTTTGTTTAATTAATTACGAGCATGTACCAATACTAGTTACTACTGTAGTTTTTAGAGGAAATTACCAGTACATTAGCCTAGACTCAATGGAAAAATTCCTACCCTATGCATCAATTGGAACCTCTTTCTCTATAGCAATTGAGATGCATGTCATCTCACTTCCTATGATATGCACATTCCTATAAAATTCCTATCATATCAACCAAAGGAGGCCTCTGCTGGAGTACAGTACTACTGTAGCTAGCAGTAATACTGGTACAGTAGTTTTCTTCAAGAACCGGAATACAACGAAGTCATGATGGTTCCTTCGTCCGAGAAACTTCACAGTGGGAAAGGTTGGTGTCGGTGTTAAAACCGGCAGATCTCGGGTAGGGGGTCCCGATCTGTGCGTCTTAGGCTAATGGTAACAGGAGGCAAGGGACACAATGTTTACCTAGGTTCGGGCCCTCTCGATGGAGGTAAAACCCTACTTCCTGCTTGATTGATATTGATGATATGAGTAGTACAAGAGTTGATCTACCATGAGATCATAGAGGCTAAACCCTAGAAGCTAGCCTATGGTGATTATGATTGTGATCGTCCCTCTAAGGACCAAACTCTCCGGTTTATATAGACACCGGAGAGGGCTAGGGTTTACATGGAGTCGGTTACAAAGAAGGAAATATAATATCCGGATCGCCAAGCTTGTCCTCCACGCGAAGGAGAGTCCCATCCGGACATGGGACAGAGTCTTGAGTCTTGTATCTTCACGCTCCAACAGTCCGCATAGAGTATACAGTCCGGCTATCCGGATACCCCCTAATCCAGGACTCCCTCAGTAGCCCCTGAACCAGGATTCGATGACAATGAGTCCGGTGCGCAGTTTTATCTTCGGCATTGCAAGGCGGGTTCCATCTCCGAATACTCCAGAATACCTGTTATGACGAATAGTGTCCGGCTTCCCATCAATGTTGTACAACTCGGCCTCTGTGCCCCAATAATGACCATCTCCACGTGTCGAGCGAATGCGAGGAGCCGAGGCATTTTTGCATTTGCCACCCCCCCCCCCCCGATCCGGTAGGTTAACCGTCTATTTGAAGAGACGGGGATTCTCAGATCAAAACCCTCATCCTCTTCCCTTGAGCAAGCATCCAACAGAGTGCTCCAAAAAAACCATTCCAACATGGCCGGTCGCCGCAGCTCTTCTTCCCGCTCTCCTCGCTCCAAGCCGGGTGACTGGGAAGAGTGTTCAGTTCCCCACAGCCATTTGATAGAGTTACAGACCCAAGGGTTTCTCCCACCGGCGTTCATGGTCCCTGTCCGAGCCAGAATAGCCACCTATAATGGCGGGGAGCAAGCAGAGGGATCTCCTAATCCTTCCCTAGAGGAGCGAATATGCCTCATCCCGCATCTGGTAAGGGGCGTCGGGTTTCCTATCCACCCATTTCTTCATGGGCTCCTGGAGTTCTACGGCCTTCAGTTGCACAACTTCACCCCTGCCTCCGTGCTGCATATAGCAGGATACGTCGCCCTTTGTGAGCTATTTCCAGGTTGCAAGGCTCACTTTGGGTTATGGAAGAAGCTGTTCTGTCTTGTCCCCTGCAACCAGGGAGAATCCCTATGTCAAGTGGGCGGAGCTGAAGTGTGGCGCATCGCCGAGACCGGATACCTATCCGGTACACCCAAGAAGGCACCGGAGAACTGGCCTTCGGAGTGGTTTTATGTTGATGACGTTCCCCTTCCGGATCTGGTCCAGACAGGTCTCCCTAAGTTCAATAATGCTCCGCCGAAGGCACGTCGAAGCTGGCACCCTCGGGGCCCCCAAGAGGAGGATACCAGAGAAATACACTTTTTGATGAGCAGGATAAAAGTTACTGGCCAAATCCAGGCTGATGATAGTCGAGGTCATGGCAATATGCAAAATGTGGGGAGTGCAGCCACTTCAACATCGGGGGAAGCCCATGTGGCATTTCAACGGGGAAAATGATGCCACCCGCTGTGGCCGTAAAGGTCCGGACTCTGCCACGGCTCTAGCGAGGATATTGTCTGATTTATACAAAGGAGAAGAGGAAGAATTCCTTCATATTAAACTGCGGGATGGATTTTCCATGTACAACCCCCCAAGCTGGGTAAGTCGTCATTCTTTTCCCCGCTTCACTTATTGTGGCGTTCTTCGCTAAGATTATCTGCCTCGATATTTCTGAGCAGCAACTGAGGAGGGCCATAGAAGGAATCTCCAGCCCTTCCCCGCAGCCAGAGGACCCCGGAAGGGCCCTCGATCCAGGACTCGAAGAAGATCCAAATATTACTGTGGAGCTCGTCAATGGGACATTTTACCAGGCGAGCTGCGATGGCGCCTCGGTGGCTATTATCGCCGACTATCCCGGACTGCTACCTACGTCGCGTGTAAGCCAAGCCAAAAACCCTATCCTCCAAAGAGGACTCCTTTCTGATGTCATGCCCTACACCTGAAGTGTTGTGCTTTTGCAGAGACGACGGTCAGAGCGCGGGGCCGAGCCCCTATGGACCCGCCGGCAACGGGCATCTGGATCGGGAAGGCTTAAGAGGAAGGCGGTTAGGGTCGAAATGCCGCTACAGAGGTAAGGTAAAAACCTGTTCTGTGATTATTGTATTTGAAATGTAACAGCGCCCTTCGTGTCCTGGAAGGAAGAGGAGTAGCCTGACTATATCCGGGGATCCTGTCAATCACGCCTCCACTAGCCGAATTCCAGAACCGGCTTTGAGAGAGGAGGCGGATGTGGGGCCGATACCGCATTGTCCTCCGACAGAGGACGCGGATATGCTCTCCGCCACGAATTCCGAAGTAGAGAGCGTCATGAATCACCGGCGCCGACGGGCCGTACTTTGCAACAACATATTTTCCGAAGAGGCATTTAATGCTTTCAATTCGGGAGACACATACATCTGAGCTGCTCAAGGCGGGCTTGCCCGAGCGATGCACCAGTATACAAAGATACACGGGTAAGAAAATTTGATAAGCATGTATAGCAGTAGCCCCTGTGACTTGAAACGGTTGGAACTACTGTTTTAAGGATCGATTTATGCACAGGTCCTTGTAGATAAGAATGAGCAATTGTCTCGGGAGCTGGAGGAGTGCAAGGCCCAGCTGAGGGCCACGGTTGCCAAGTTAGAGGAATCCCAGAAGGCCTCATCTGGTAACATTTGTCTCAATTGTACGAAGATGTACCAGTTAGTAAGTGGCTTGTATGATAACTCTAATAGAAAATTCTGCAGACAATCCCGGGGTGAATCCGGAGTTTGTAGGACATAATGAGTCGCATCTCCAAAGGCAGCTAAAAGCTGGCGAGCGTATTGTTACGCAAGTTAGGCAGGAGAAGAACAATCTTCAAGATGCCAATGTCCGGCTAGATGTCGAATTAAAAGATGTTCGCGCTCAGCTGGCGGACTCCGTAAAGGAGAACAAAATGCTTCGTCGCGGCATTTATGGTAAGTGCCTAGACGAACTGTAGTACAGCTCAGCGAGGAAGCATATTGAAAGAATTTTTATTTGTAGGTATGTTGATGGGCCGCCCTGAGGAGGAGATGCCCGCGTCTGTAGGAGATTTACTGCAAGACCTCTCACAATTGCATGAGCGAGCTCTGCAGGTGATGCAGGGCCTTGCTCAGGCCTTGTGGCCATCAAGCTTCCTGCCGAAGGGCATGGGGGAGCTTGTGGATATGCTTCAAGGATCACGGCGGCACTTCCGATTGTGGAAGATGTCAGCCTGCCGACAAGGTGCAAGAGAAGCCTGGGCTATGGTGAAGACGTGCTACACCAAGCTGGACCCGAACCATATGGCCGAAGTCGGACCGGCAGGGCCAGATGTGCAAGAAATTCCCATGAGTCTGGTGTATGACCAGGTAGCTTTAGCCACAAAGTATTCCCAACAGGATTGTAAGCTAGATAACCTGTTGGATGGTATAGAGGAGGAATATAGTCAGTCCAAGTGACTGTGTAATTCAATGGACATAAGTAGCCCTAGCCGGATTAAAATCATTTGTCATGGAGGACCTTTTCGCTTTAGCCCCCGGATCCTACAGTCCGGGTGTAGCCGAATACCTGCTCAGTTATACAGAACCGGGGTATGCATGGAAACTAGGCGTAGGGGTCATAAGTGCTTGAACAGACAAGTACCCAACTAGTTATGTTGTATTACATGGATAGTAAGAAACATCTTCCAGGGAGAATAGTTCCGTTAGGGGTTCCTTTCCCTGGGTACGCATGCAATGATGCACATGTCCGGACTGCGAACAAGGACGCAGGATACAAAACTTCTGGGGATTTACGTTGTAATAAACAAACATCTTTTGTTCACCGACCGAATATTCCCTTAAGGATGCTAGCTTTCGGCTTCACCCAGTCTGAGGTACACATCCGGCTGAACCGGTAGTAACAATCGCAAAGGTGCTCCCCTTATGCCCTAGCCGAATTAATGGGAACGTAGGGCATAAACACAAGAGCCAGGCAACCCAGCATGGCCACATCTTAAGTCATATAGATGCATATAATGGTGAATAAAAGGCACATATGGAAAAATAACGCATATGTGATGGGCAAAAAGCCTTTAAAGTAACTATATATAGCTTCCGAATATGAAGCCCCCAGGTATTGCTTGCACACGTAGTGCGGCCGGAGTGATCCGGGCATCCACACTGTATTAAGTACTTTGTGTGCAGAGGAAAAAGGTCAAGAAAGGAAAAAAGGGAGGGACATAATTTAAAAGGAGGGGGTAAGGAGACGAACACTAAGTTCAGTGCTAGGCATAGAATCTCCGGAGTCTGGCCACGTTCCATGGGTTCGACTCGAGTCTATTATCGGATATATTATGTAAGCGGTACGCTCCTCCGGTGAGAACTTTATCAATGACGAAGGGACCCTCCCACTTGGGTTTGAGCTTGTCCTTCTTCTTCTCTGGTAGGCGTAGAACGAGTTCGTCAATATTATAAGTTTTGGCCCGCACTTATCTGCTTTGGTACAGTCGAGCCTACTGCTGATAGAATGCGGAACAGGCTTTTGCGACGTCGCGCTCCTCCTCCAGGGCATCTAAGTTATCCTGTCGATCTAACTCGGCTTCCTTCTCTTCGTACATGCGTACGCGAGGCGAATCATGTATTATGTCGTAGGGTAGTACTGCTTCCGCTCCGTACACCATAAAAAATGGTGTATATCCGGTGGTGCGATTCGGCGTGGTCCGCAGCCCCCAGAGTACGGAGTCGAGCTCTTCAACCCAGTGCGTGTCCGACTCTGTCAAGGATCGCACTAGTCTGGGTTTGATGCCGCTCATGATGAGACCGTTTGCACGTTCGACCTGGCTGTTTGTTTGGGGATGGTAGACGGAGGCGTAATCGAGCTTAATGCCCATGTTGCCGCACCAGGTTTTCACTTCATCGGCTATGAAGTTTGAGCTATTATCAGTGATGATGCTGTGCGGGACGCCGTATCGATGTACAACCCCGAATATGAAGTCTATCACTGGTCCGGATTCGGCCGTTTTGACTGGTTTAGCTTCTATCCATTTGGTGAACTTGTCCACCATGACATATAAGTATTTTTTCTTATGGCTTCCCCCTTTAAGGGGTCCGACCATATCCAGCCCCCAGACCGCAAAGGGCCAAGTGATGGGGATTGTATGGAGAGTGGTAGGGGGCATATGAATCTGATTGGCAAAGAGTTGGCAACCGACGCAGTGTTGGACAAGGTCATGTGCATCTGCTCGGGCTGTCGGCCAATAAAAGCCTGTACGGAAGGCCTTGCTGACTAGTGCTCGAGCCGCAGTGTGGTGCCCGCCTAGTCCGGCATGGATTTCAGCCAAGAGCTGCCGCCCTTCCTCTTCGGGGATGCACCTTTGGAGCACTCCGGTCGCACTTTTCTTATAGAATTCCCCTTCATGGACTTTGTAAGATTTAGAATGCCGCACGATGCAACGTGCTTCATTCTAGTCTTCGGGGAGCTCCTGCCTCTTTAGGTAGGCCAAGAAAGGTTCAGTCCACGAGGCAATTACAAGCATGATTTCGTGGGCTGAAGATGTTATTTCAGTGGTGGAGCCTCCGATTATGTCTGATGGTTCGGAATCTGGGGGTGTGATCCGTGCTAGTGCTGCTGGACTCCCCTTACAATACCACAGATGGCTTGAACAGCCTTTCTAGGAATATGTTAGGTGGGACAGAGTCACGTTTAGCGTCGATGCGGGCGAGGATATCCGCCGCTTGATTGTTTTCTCGAGCCACATGGTGGAATTCGAGCCCCTCGAACTGAGCCGACATTTTGAGGACGGCATTAAGGTAGGCCGCCATTTTCGGATCCTTGGCATCAAAGTCTCCGTTTATTTGTGATATTGCGAGGTTTGAATCCCCGCGCACCTCCAGGCGTTGAATGCCCAAAGAGAATGCCATCCGAAGACCGTGCAACAGAGCCTCGTATTCAGCTGCATTGTTGGAGTCTGTGTATAATATTTGGAGTACGTACTGGACCGTGTCTCCTGTGGGAGACGTCAGGACTACACCTGCTCCCAATTCAGCCAGCATTTTAGAGCCGTCGAAGTACATGATCTAGTTAGAGTACGCGTCGTACTCTTTAGGGAGTTCGGCTTCTGTCCATTCGATGACAAAGTCAGCCAGTACTTGCGACTTGATGGCACGTTGTGGCTTGTACGTTATGTCGAACAGAAGGAGCTCGATGCCCATTTAGCAATCCGGCCCGTAGCGTCGCAGTTATTTATTATGTCGTTGAGTGGTACCGCGGAGGCCACCGTAATCGAACACTCTTGGAAGTAGTGTCGTAGCTTCCGGGATGCCACGAAGACCGCGTATGCTATTTTTTGATAGTGTGGGTATCGAGATTTGAATGTGGTGAGGACCGTGGATACGTAATAAACTGGCTTTTGGAGCGGGAATTTGTATCCATCAACCTCTCGTTCGACGACGAGCACTGCACTTACAACTTGATGTGTTGCAGCTATGTACAGCAGCATAGGTTCGCCAATATTTGGCGATGTTAGGACTGGATTACTGGCCAATAAGGTCTTTATTTCGTCCAGTCCGTCCGCGGCTGCATCCGTCCATACGAAGTGTTCGGTGCACCGAAGAAGGCGATAAAGAGGTAATGCCTTTTCTCATAACCTGGAGATCATGCGGCTTAAGGCAGCCACGCATCCAGCTAGTTTCTGGATGTGCCTGAGGGCTGTTGGTATAGCCAACTGCGACAGAGCTTGGATTTTTGCCGGATTCGCTTCAATTCCTCTATTGGAAACAATGAAGCCCAGCAGTTTCCCAGAGGGGACACCAAAAACACATTTTTCCGGGTTCAGCTTGATGTCATATGTTCGGAGGTTATCGAACGTAAGCCTCAAGTCGTCTATTAGGGTTTCGACATGTCTTGTTTTTATGACCATGCCGTCCACATATGCCTCCACTATTTTGTCGATTTGCTTTTCCAGGCATGTTTGAATAAGCCCGAAAGGCATAGTGTTGAAGCAGAAAGGACCATATGGCGTTATGAAAGCCGTTGCAGCTTGGTAGGACTCTACCATCTTTATTTGATGGTATCCAGAGTATGTGTCGAGGAAACACAGTGAGTCGTGTCCTGCTGTGGCGTTGATGATTTGGTCGATGCGAGGGAGGGGGAAGGGATCCTTGGGGCAAGCCTTATTGAGGTCCTTGAAGTCGATGCATAGGCGCCAGGATTTGTCCTTTTTTGGTACCATTACCAGATTTGCCAGCCAATCCGGATGCTTGATATCTCTGATGAATCCGGCCTCGAGTAGTTTGGCTAGCTCTTCCCCCATGGCTTGCCATTTGGGCTCTGAAAACCGCCTGAGGCTTGTATCCTTGTAGTATATTGTGGCTTTGTTCGGCCAGTCTGCGTGGGATGCCCGGCATGTCCGATGGGTGCCAGGCAAAAATGTCCCAATTCTCGCATAGGAAGTCTCGCAGTGCGGCGTCCATTGTGGGGTTCAACTGTGTCCCGATGGAAGTTGTCTTCATGGGGTCCGTTGGATGGACCTGGAATTTCACTATCTCGTCTGCGAGTTTAAATGAGGTGGACTTGGGTCGCTTGTCGAGTATCACGTCATCCCTGTCCATGGTGGCATGTAGCGTTGTTAGTCCTTCGGCTGCTAGGGCTTCAGATAATGCTTCCAGGGCTAGTGCTGGAGTTTTGTTTTTGGTGCGAAGTGTGACGTCTAGATCACTGGCTAGAGTGATGATTCCGTTGGGTCCGGGCATTTTAAGCTTCATGTACCCGTAATGGGGTATAGCTTGAAAGCTTGTAAATGCGTCCCACCCTAAAAGGGTGTTTTATCCGCTGCTGAAAGGAGCCACTTGGAATGTGATTTCTTCGGACCTATAACTCTCTAGGGTGCTGAATACCACATCGAGTGTGATTTTTCCGGCACACCGCGCTTCCCGACTAGGGACGATTCCCCTGAAGGTTGTGATGCTTTTCTCAATGCGGCTTTTATCCATTCCCATCTTGCTGAGTGTTTGTTCGTAGATTAAGTTTAATCCGCTTCCGCCGTCCATGAGTACTTTGGTGAGCCGGAAGCCATCCACGATTGGGCTAAGGACCAAAGCGGCTGGTGCCCGGACTGTCTGGAATTAAGGTTCATCACTGGCACTGAAAGTTATAGCAGTGTCGTTCCACGGATTTTATTTTTGCCACGTGGCAGATTTCAGCGGAGCTTCGATGAGCTCGCTTGCGCCTATTATTTGAGGCGAAAGTCTCGAAGATTGTTAGTACCGCGTTGTTTTCCTTGGCGGGACTTTGTTCCTCTTTATGGCTTTCGAGAAGATCCTCGCCACTTTTTGCTACCTGCCGGAGTATCCAACATGCTCTAAGGCTATGCGTTGGTGTAGTGTCCGGCGTGCTGTGGAGTTTACATGGCCTGTTGAGCCATTCTTCCAATACGGTTCCACTCCCTGGGGTGGGCTTTGTTTTTTTGGGGATTGGATCGGCTGACTTACGGTAGTTCACCCGTTTAGCTCGGACAGAGGTTTTAGTGACAGCCGGACTATCCCAAAATTCTGTTTGGGTTTTCTAGGTGCTTTCCATCGCACAGTACTTCTGTACTATGGTTGCCAAGTCAGCAAAGTGTGCTATGTCACGGCGACTTATGGCATTAAGGATTCCTTTGTTCATGCAGTTTTTGCAGAAAAGTGAGACTGCATCCTCCTCACGACAGTTCTTGACCTTGTTTAGCACAAGGAGGAATCTGGCCCAATAGCCATGTACTATCTCTTGGGGCTCTTGTCTAATATGGGAGAGAGGGTTTAAGTACGGGTGGGTGGGTGCAGCTGAATCTGGATTCTGATCCGATCTGACGCCCTGGGGCAAGGAAGCTTCCGGGCTTGACAGCTCGATATCCGGCATGCTTCCCAATTTGTCCGGCCCAATACCCGATTCTAAGTCCGGGGTCTGGGTCATGTCTTCCCTTGATCGGGTGTCTGGCTCAGGGAGCTCGGTGACCCGGACATAACTCGTCCTCAAGATAGAGGGGTAATCCGTATGTGACTCCTCCACTACTACTATCTCATGGGTGACCGGCGGGGATTTAATGTCCCTTTGGTCGGGTTTAAGCCCGATCCGGTCATAGTCTATGGCGACTCCCAAAGCGGTGATGCGACCCAAGAGCTCATTAAGAGAGGATAGCTCCATCGGATCCATCTGTTCGGCGAGTTCCGAATCAATGTGGAAGCTATGCATGATGACCCGAGAGGTTATCGTCGGCGCGACAGCCGATGGGGCAGCCATGATGAAGCCACCTAGTCGGAGAGTTTGGCCTACAGCCAGCACTCCCCTAGAAGTGATGTTGTCCCTGACAACGAGATGGGCCATCGAGCCTTGCGGCGACGACACAGAGGAACTCTCAATGAAAGCACCAATGTCGGTGTCAAAACCGACGGATCTCGGGTAGGGGGTCCCGATTTGTGCGTCTTAAGCTAATGGTAACAGGAGGCAAGGGACACAATGTTTACCCAGGTTCGAGCCCTCTCGATGGAGGTCAAACCCTACTTCATGCTGTATTGATATTGATGATAAGAGTAGTCCAAGAGTTGATCTACCACGAGATCATAGAGGCTAAACCCTAGAAGCTAGCCTATGATGATTATGATTGTGATCGTCCCTCTAAGGACCAAATTCTCCAGTTTATATAGACACCGGATAGGGCTAGGGTTTACATGGAGTCGGTTACAAAGAAGGAAATATAATATCCTGATCGCCAAGCTTGTCCTCCACGCAAAGGAGAGTCCCATCCGGACACGGGACAGAGTCTTGAGTCTTGTATCTTCACGCTCCAATAGTCCGGACAGAGTATACAGTCCGGCTGTCCGGATACCCCCTAATCCAGGACTCCCTCAGTTGGGCATTTGATTTGACAGCTCATTAGTCATTATTACTACGGCGCGATGACCGGAGTGACTCTCCCTTGGAGTTCTACGTGCATGGCAAGTGGACCAGGATGGTCGACGTCCCACATGTCGGCGAATGAAAGTATTCTTTTCGATATCAAGGAGCAAGGAAACCGCGTGGTATAGTATCACTTCTAATTTATATTTATTTTTTATTTTTGATGAATGCTCGTGTTTCAACTCTTACGACGAATGGGAGCCAAACATGGCATGTGTTGGATGTCCCACACATCAGCAAAAGGAGTTGGACATGTACAGCCTGGTAGAGTGTCTCCACTTTTTCCACTTCTAGGTTGGAGACCACACGTAGTAGTACTAGTGGTATGAACGATAGTAAGTGCAACCCGAAGAGAAAGACACGTCTAGTTGGAAGGTCTCGGGGCATACACGTGAACAAATATAAAACCTAATATGTGCCTCCAATTAATATAGTAGTAGTAGAGTACTTAGGCACGTACTTAATAACATCACCGTGCATTTCACGTACAACATTTAGTGGTAGTAAGAGACAAATGCCTATATGCCACACATGTTCATACTATTTGTGCTTTTCTACTTCACTTACTGTGCTATATTACTCAGGTTCGTACGTCCACTCCTGGGTACATGTTCGTCTCGTAGTTCCAGTCCCACATGTTCTTCATAGATGGAACGATCCATAACTGTGGGCAACGGTAGTCCATATCATCGCAGCTAGTGTGGCTCCCCATAATGGAGACTCATCCAAACTATGGTCGGCCTCGACACAGAGCAGTCGCGTGCATTGGGAAGTGCTTCTCTCTCGACCATCGTGCTGCTTCAAAGGCGGCGCCAGTGAGAGGTCGCCTCCGCTCTGGCCGGGCATTAATGCGGCACTGACGCTCTAGGGAGACCCTAACGGTTTCATGCGAGAAGCGTGCGCCGGCAAGGGAGGGTTGGGTCGGCCAGGACGGTCAGACATGGACGTGGTGGTGGTATTGGTTTTGAACCGTTTTAGGTGTAGTACTGGTAGTTTGCAAAACCACTCAATTATTGCACTCAGTTTCCTAAGAAATTGTGGTAAAAAACATTATACTTGTAATGCATGCATGCGTGACCAATATAAATGACCAATAAAAAACTAGTACATGCACGCAACGATTTAATGGGCATTGTAATCTCAACATGTGATGGGGAGCTCTAAATTTGAATTTGAAACTTATAAAATGAAAAAATTGAAAACTTATAAAACTTACAATACGAAACAAATCCCCTGGTTTGGCACCGCGAAGATGCGGGTAGAAAGGAGCATAGCGTGTTCGTACTCGTACGGCAACAAATTGGCCGCAGACAGCATGTTCCACCTTTGACCGCCATGTGCAGGGTTCGTGAAAGCAATCGCGATGTCGAACACTGCGATGAGAGTGTAATTTTGGTTGGCGGAAGACCTTATCGGGGCTTCCGGGATTGCTATCTTCTTCGATCTCACCGTGGTTCCATCATACCAATACAGGCGGTGGCCCACTGCATGACTGATCCCAATGTTGGATAAAGGTTCTATGGGAATGGTGTCACCATTGTAAATATGTTGTGCAAATTGATGTTGGTACCCTCCCATACATATGCAAGCCAATCTCCACTAGCATGAAGCGTAACCTGTGAAACAGTGGGCAGCGGGGGAATTAGGAAATGGACACGAAAGTAGTCTTTAGAATGCATTTTCTACGTGATCAAACTCATCACTTACCTGCTCATCAGCCAAAAACCTAGTGCCCCTCAACGTCGGCATCTCAAGGGGCGTCAACTTGCAACTACGGCCACTCCGCGCTGGAGAGACCCCCAAGGTCCAATGAAACATCCTCGTGCATTGCACATAACATCAAGATGCATTTGTATGAGTAGTTTATCTTGTGAGAGAAAAGGATAAATGAGGGAAGGCCTTATTTGCAAATGTGGAGAGGGTGTGGGTATCTTTTGGCAAAATTGCCATAGTTTTCTTTCTATCCGTCAGATATAAATTGGACGGCCTGTATCGTAGGATGGCAGGCACACCATCATCACCAACTCTGTTTTTATAAGAATAGTAGAGTAGTAGAAGTAGTAGAAGAGAGATAGAGATAGATAGATAAATTATTATTAGTATAATAGTAGAGATAGGGATTAGGGAGCTGGCGGGCGGTTCATTGTACGGCACGTTCGCGTCCCTCCACTAGCCCGGAATTAAAGCATGCACGGCATTTATAGCGACCGGGGTTAGTTGTTTTCTGGGCGCATGGACCAATGCAGACTAGCGGACCTGGTCGCCCTTTTTCGAGCATGCCTTCGACAACTACGTGCGTGACATGCGTGCATGCAAATCTTGCATGACCAAACCATGTGAAGCGGAGTGGTAGGTTGTCGAACTACACCTTCATGTTGCAGCCATGTCATCCACACGCAACCTAAATGCCAATTTATACTCCGTTGGACTATACTGTACAACTATGCATTGTTTGGCAGAATGTTCCTTGGAGCTCGTGCTGCAACTAGCGTACTCCACAGCCCGCTTCCCTTCTCCTTCCTCTCCCACCGCCCGCGCACGTCCGCGGGAAGTGATCAGTCAACCCTTATATAGGAGTGCTAGCACAAAAAGATGCATGCATGACCACTAAAATTTCCTTTCCCTTATCTCTATGAAATAAATGTGGCATGAAACTCAAAGCCCTCTAAGTCTGAGTATTATGGAAATCATTGTCCTCCTCCGGCTTCGCTTTGCCCGCGTCGTCGTCCTCCTGTTCCGGCTTCGGCCGCGTCGTCGTTCTCCTCCTCTGGCTCCACGTGATGTTCCGCCTCGAATGCATTCTCGTCTGGTTCTGGCTAGTCCAGACTCTGGAGGTAGGGCGGCTGCTATCCGGGCTTTGCGTCGCCTCTAGATTAAAGCGCCGCTCCGGCAGGAGTATGGCATATGTCATTACCTTCGGCCGGGCCTCGGGCGACGGCGACCAGAGAAGAGGCGGCGGGAGGGGAATGAATGCAGCTACTGTTTGGGTTCGCCGTCTGGCTTAAATAAATGCGCACCATCACGTGTATCCGTGGGTGTACAAATTGTAACATACAGGTCTGCTTAGGGGGCATTATGTAACTGGTGTGTGTGTGAGAGATTCTGAGAGATAGAGTGCATGTGTGTAACCCTACTCTTTGGACATGTAGTCAACCTTTTGCATCGGGATATAAGTATAATGGTATTGCACTTTAGCTAGTGATTTATGTGGCCATATAATGTGGTTGTGTAAAAAATGTCACTTCCTGCTCGTGATTTGTGTTATATAGTTATGAGAAATTTGCTAACTACTAAAGTAAAGTGGAATTTATCCATGTTATACAAGTAAATTAAGGTGATTTTTTAGCATACGGGTAAGGTTGGACAAAGGGTGGTAGGAACAAATGCTCCGCCTAGAGCATGTGTGTGTGAGATGGAGTCTTAGTGTGGTGTGTGTGTGTGTGTGTGTGTGTGTGTGTGAAGCGGAGTCTTCGGTAGCGAAAGTAATTTAAGTGTGCGTGGCTTCATTGTAGAGAGGTGATGTGTATGGCAGAGGCCACCGATGAGGGGGTGCGAGAGAGAAAAGGCTCGTAGAGAGGGAAGAGAAGGCGTGTGCGTGTGAGAGGAGTCGACATCGAGAGAACGTGTTTGTTCGAGAGACACCGAGGAAGACTACTATATAACGATGGTGCATGTAGGCGGGAACTAAACGATGGGATGGTCTTATTGATTTCAGGGATATAGGGGAAGAGTGAGAGAGGGGGTAGCTAGAAGGAGATTATTAAGTGTGAGTGTGTGTTTTACCCATCCAGGCGGAAGTTATGTGCACACAAGAAGAGAATGATTCGATGTGGGGTTAGGGCTGAGGGCAATTAACTACGTATGGAGACATAGGAGACCTTGAACGTGCATGTGCGAGAGGTATACATGTATACGTGGGATGAGTGTGTGCACGCGCGCATGATCGAGATAAAAGAAAGAAGACATAATTTATAAAATCAACGACATGGGAGAGATGGATTGGTATGACAATATGCATGCGTGTGAGAGTGCAGGGAAGAAGGCCCGATAATTGAGCATGTGTTTTTTGTCTTTAAGAGATAGTGGTGTGGTCTGGAGCATGCATCTATGGCGAGCAAAGGGAGCGAGACACAACGATTGTGCAAAAGAGATCAGCCTATAGATGCATGTATGGAGAGACAGATTTAGTGTGTGTGATAGGAAGCAAGAGTGCGTGCGAGAAAGAAATGTTGACGGTTAAACTGCAGATATAGAGAGAGATAGAGATGCTAGCTAGAGGAACATCGGCTAGTTTGAGTGTTGGAGATGACCGCCGAGTGGTTCAGAGCGCGAAGTTATGTGTGTGTGAGAGAGAAAGATAAAAAGAGGGCACATGACTGCATGTAGAGAGAAACATATATAGTGTGCATGATAGGAAGCAAGAGTGAGGGCGAGAAAAAGGTTGATGGAGAAACAGATAAATAGAAAGATAAAGATGCTAGCTAGTGTGTGTGTTAGAGATAAGAGTCGAGTGGATCAAAAGGCTGAGTTATGTGTGTGGGTGTGAGAGAGATAGAGAGAGGGTGCATGTGAGTCACATACAAACAAATATCAGAGAGAAATGAGATCCCGAGAGACGGAGTTTTGTGTCTATGAGAGAGAAAGATATTTCACAACAAGGGTGATAGCTAGAGAGACATATTAGGGAATGCGAGATATCTCTAGGGAGTGTGTGTGTGTGTGTGTGAGCGACATACAAGAGAATGGTGGAGAGATATGAGACCCTGGGAGACAGAGTTTGTGTTTGTGTGTGAGAAAGAGATATTTAAGAGGAAGAGTTGTAGCTTCTTATACCTAAGGAGCGCAAGACATCTCTGTGTGGGAGGGGGTGTGCGAGTGGCACACAAGGGAATAGTAGAGAGAAATGAGACCCCGGGAGACGAAGTTCGTATTCGTGTGAGAGAAAGAGATTTCACATGGAGAATCATAGTTAGAGACACATAGTAGGGAGCGAGATATACTTAGAGAGAGATAGAGTGATGAAGGTCGAGGGAGAGAGTACCGTCAGTGTGTTATGAAGATAGAAGATCATTGTCGACATACAAGTAGCACGAGAGATACCCGAGAGACGATGAACGCGTATAGGTCTAGAGAGACACTCCTATGTAAGCATGAGTGATAGCTATATGAGACAAATATCTAGATTAAAGGGGATTCAAATATTTAAACTAGACATCACGACATTGATAATATCATAATCAAAATTGGTGTATCAAACATGCATATTCATTTGAATTTGGGAACACGTGTAATGTTATATAGTTTATCAATATTAGTGATCCATAAATTCTTTAATTAGAGACAATGCATGGTTTATATGCAATTAATGTCTAAACGGGATTACACTATATGTTGCGTGTGTGAAACACATTATACATGTTTGAGAAGTAAAAAAACCTGCATGAAACACACATTAATTGGAGACAGTTAGCGAGGAATGCATATATTGGATTTCAACATAAAGTGGTTTCAAATATTTGAAAATCCAAATTAAGATGGATCCAGCCTTATGAATCTGAGATCATTCCATTTGTAAACCATATTTATGTATAATGCGTGTTGTGCTTTTGAAAGTATATATAAAACAATGACATATATAGAATTTTAGTCCAATCAAAAATGGATCCTGCCCGACAAAAATAGAATACAAACTGGATTTGAATTGAATTGGCACGGCAAACATGCACTCTTGCTCTGCAAAAATTTGAACGAAGTGGGGAAAGTCGCAGTAACCGCCCAAAACCAAAATCTGTGAGATGGAAATTACTGCCTATCCCTGACACACAAAGCCTATCGGCTTGATTTCTATAGGTTTCGATAGGGGTAGGTTTGTAATTTCACTCAAACATGACATAACCGCCTCTCAGCCGGATTCATACACGGTAAGCACCAAAACACAGTGTCTCCTCGGTGAAAATCGACTCCCTCCCTGATTCATGCATGGTGAGTGCCAAAACAAACTCTCGTCGGCCGAAATCTCCGTCGGCAAATATTCGGTGTATGCGAGATTACTGTCCTATCCCCAACCGACTAATATTGTTGTGATGTAGGAAATTTTAAACGGGGGCTAAGTTTGTAAATTTCCTTGCATTTGAGACAAGCGCGCCCTAAAGAGATGGTTCCCCCTTCCTCTCTCCCTCCATTTCCCCATTCGTACTCCATGGTCGCCAAAACACCCTCTCCACCCAGCCTCCTCCGCCCGCCGCCCCATCCAATGCCATCCTCCTCCACCATGTTGGAGATGATACCCCGACACCGTCGTCCATTACAAGAGATCGACCTCTCTCATCCACGGCTTCAGACCAGGATCCTTGCATCTCGTCCTCTTGCTTCATCCCCGCCGTCGTCCACCTTGCCGGCGCCGCTCCTACGACCGTCTCATCCACCACACCGGGATATTTTTCCCCGCCGCCACCGTCTACCCTCCTAGATCTGCTTCCACGCCGTCGACAACCATCGCTATCGTAGCACCGTCAAATTCTCAGCATTTGCATACACGGCGCCGCACCAGAGGCGCTACTCTTTCGTATCTGCTCAACTTATTTGTCGCAGCAAGAAAATAGATCGCAACTGCTTTACTCTAATTTCTTGTCCATCATTACTTGTTAGTTGAAAGCAAACATTGGTTGCGAAGTTGCTTTGTCTGGTTTGCACCTCGGATCCGCCATAGCACACTCAACACTATATGCGCAATGCTTATGGTTTTCCCCTTTTATATTCCAATCTAGTTAAATGACAGTAGACTAAATTTCAAAATTGGGTCAGTCGATTTTTGAGAGCTTGCCGGAGTTCGCTGGTGCGAAGAAGGGGCTCGGGTGGGGACGCTGGTTTTGGGGGGCGGTGGCTTGGCGGTGGTGGGGCCTCGCTGAACGAAGAAAACTCGACGCGAGTAGGGGCGAGGGTGGGGTGGGGGTGGCGGAGGAACACAAGTGGTGGGGGCGGTTCAGGGGAGGGCAGGGGGGTCGGGGCCGGTGGTTCAGCTGGCGGCCCTTGCGGTGTTTTGTATGGGAAGAATCAGAGACAAGGAAGAAGAAGGGTTAGGAGACATAGGATCTTCATCCAACTGCCTGAAATGGTCGACTAACCCAAATGACAAAAGTCACGCGACTTGCATGCAGACAATCCTTTATATTCGGTACCATCATTGTAGCTGCATAGCACTGCCCCTAAATCCATCAAGATAAACAACGTGTCACTCATAATTCCAAACTTGCTGTTCAAATACGAATATTATATGATGATGATATTACTAAAATACATAATGTTTAATTGGTCCGATAATGTTCCTACTTTACTTACAAAAAGCATGTGGACCACATATAGAGAGACAACATGGAGTTGCATTCTTAATGCGCTCTGGTTCATCATGTGTGGGCACTGCACAAAGAACATTTTATTATCCAAAATTTGCTTGATCTTCTTTAGCATCACTACAAAAAAAGACACATCCATGACATTTTGGGCCAAACGAAATTTTTTTTCTGTCATACATATGACACTTCTATGACGATAATTGTGACAAAACCCGGTATCATCATAGATGTGGTGGGCTCCTACTTCTATGACAAAAAATCATGACAGAAAATGGGCTTTTCGTCCTGGGCGGGTCGGAGAGGCAGCTGCATGACATTCTTTGGGCCGTCCATGACTGAAAAAACCATGGTAGAAGCGAGGGGGAGGAAAATTTCGGGGAGTTGCCGGTTACGGTGGGAGGTCGGGGCAGAGCGAGGCGCGTTTCTCTCGTACGTACGCGCATGTGTGCGAGGCGTTGGCTCTAACTGAACCCGAGCGAGCAGTTGGGCTCTAACTGAACCCGAGCGATTGCACTGCAGGCTACGCGTTACTGAACCCGAGGGATCGATCGATGGCTGTTAACTGAACCCGATGGAGCGATTCCTTCGCTACTGCTGCTAACTGAAGCCGATCGATTGGATGAACAGTGAGCGTTGCGGGGGTGTTTGGATGAACAGTGAGCGGTGGCGTTGCCTCTGGAGGAATAGCAACCCGTGGTGTGGAGGGCTTGATGAATAGTAGACGGTGGAGGGGTGGCCGTGGAGGGGTGGTTGTCGGTGTCAAAACCGGCGGATCTCGGGTAGGGGGTCCCGAATTGTGCGTCTAGGCGGATGGTAACAGGAGACGAGGGACATGATGTTTTTACCCAGGTTCGGGCCCTCTGGATGGAGGTGAAACCCTATGTCCTGCTTGATTAATATTGATGATGTGGGTTACAAGAGTAGATCTACCACGAGATCAAGGAGGCTAAACCCTAGAAGCTAGCCAATGGTATGATTGTTGTTCGTCCTACGGACTAAAGCCATCCGGTTTATATAGACACCGGAGAGGGCTAGGGTTACACAGAGTCGGTTACAAAGGTAGGAGATCTACATATCCGTATCACCAAGCTTGCCTTCCACGCCAAGGAAAGTCCCATCCGGACACGGGACTAAGTCTTCAATCTTGTATCTTCATAGTCTTGGAGTCCGGCCGATGATGATAGTTCGGCTATCCAGACAACCCCTAGTCCGGAACTCCCTCAGTAGCCCCTGGACCAGGCTTCAATGACGACGAGTCCGGCGTGCATGTTGTCTTCGGCATTGCAAGGCGGGTTCCTCCTCCGAATAATTTATAGAAGATTGTGAACACCAGGATAGTGTCCGGCTCTCCAAAATAAATTCCACATACAACCGTAGAGAGAATAATATTACACAAGTTCAATCTGCTGACGTATTTCGTGGCATAACACCACTACCAAGCCTTCAAATTGTTTTTATTGTTCCATCTCAGCGCGTTTAGCGAGGCGGTTTCCTTGGCACGTCTTGTCGAAGTAGAGATCGTGTTCCCCTTATTCCGGGATTCCCATCAATACGGACGTAGGTAACCCAACCGCGCCATTGATTGCGGCGCTTGGGAGATAAGCGAGTTTTATCAGGCCGGTGGGGACGCATGTTTCCGTCCGCCCATATAAGGGGATAAAGATCCAATCCTTTTACCTGCGCCTTCTTCCTCCTTGGCTTATCCATCTCTGCGAACTCGAGCTCTAGCGCCCAAGCCCGCACATCTCACCTCAACCTTCTCCAAACATGTCCGGAGCGGGAGGCAAGTGGATGGCCTCCTCCGTCACGGAGGGGCATATCCAGGAGCTACGCAGCGCCAGATACTTGTCCAGCGACATCGCGCATCGGCTCCCCGAAGAGGGAGAGCTCATCCCCACCCCCAGGCCCCATGAGAGGGTAGTATTCCTTCCCCATTTCCTCCACGGACTGGGCTTCCCACTTCATCCCTTTGTTCGGGGGCTCATGTTCTACTATGTCCTAGATTTCCATGATCTGGCCCCGAATTTTATCCTCAACATCTCGGCGTTTATCGTCATGTGCGAGGCCTTCATCTGCATCCAGCCCCACTTCAGCTTGTGGCTCAAGACCTTCAGTGTCAAGCCGAAGGTTGTGAAGGGCAGCCAAGCGGAGTGCGGAGGCGCCATGGTGGGCGGGATGTCCCACGTTACGTGGCTGGAGGGCACCTTTGTGGAAACCATCAAGGGGTGGCAATCGGGGTGGTTCTACATCACCGAGCCGCGTGACCCTGATTGGGCAGCGGCCCCCGAATTCAGATCCGGCATCCCTACACGGCTCACCTCCTGGAAAGAGAGTGGCCGGATATGGGGGGATTCGGAGGAGCTGACCGGACTCCAAGCCTGTATCCAGAAGCTGGTGGACAAGAAGCTCAAGCTTGTCAACGTAGTCCAGGTCATGCTCATCCGCCGGATTCTCCCGTGCCAACGACGGGGCTTCAATATGTGGGAGTTCGATCTGGCGCAGCACCAGACTTTGAATGGGCTCTTCGACACTACGTACGAAGAGGTCTGGAAGGTGTTGTTCAAGGGCGCCGAGGCTCCCGCATCCGCTACCGAAGATCGCGGATTCAGCTCGCAGCGTCCAGCTGACGAGGTAAGTGATATTGTCCTTTACGGGACGCTTGTTATTCATAGTTTGACTCTATGCGGGATCTAAACTCCCTTTCCTTTGACAGGACTGGCTAAAGAAGGCCGCACAGGCTATCTGTCCGGCCCCATTACCAGAGGACCCAGTTGACGCCCGCCTAACGGGGCTGCTGGCTCCGGGACCCCACGTGGTGCCGGAGAAGAAGGCCAAGAAGAAGGCCAGGGGGACTCGAAAGAGTTCCCGTTTTCAGGTGCTATCGGACAATGAATCCGAGGCCAACTCCTCCCACCAAGGCGAGGAGAAGAAGAAAGCATCTCCCCCAGCGGGGGGAGGGAAGAAAAGGAAGGCCTCCCCAACAAGGGAGGCCGAAGGGTCCAAGAGGGGAAAAACTCTTCCCCCGGACTGTTCCGCCAATGCCAGTGAAGACGACGAGGACTGGCCTCCAGGGGCCAAGCCTTTGGCGAGATCGTAAGTATCCGGACTCCCGAATAACTTCAAGGTTTTCGTTTTCCACCACATTATGTCTTTATAATGCCGCATACAACCCTGTAGTCCGCCTAAGGATGATCTCCCCACTTCGTCGAGCGGGTCCTTAGGGGCGTCGGATATGGATTCTCTTCCGACTGCCTCCACCCCCCGTGATGCGGATGATGCCGAGGTGGGATCCCAGGAAGGGACCCACCAGGAGGAGAGGGCCCCGGAGGTGTCGCAGGACAACCTCCCGGACTTTGCACCGGACTCAGCCCCGGAACCCATAGTGGCTCCGGAGTCCGGCGGGCGACCCCTTCGTAAGAAGGGCAAGACCGCAACGCCGGCTGCCTCCGTCCAACCAGAGGTGCCGGATAATTTGCTGGAGGCGCTCAACAGCGCCTCCATCGAAGAGGAACACCGCACTGTTATGAGTGCGGTGATTCAGAAGGTTCAACTCGCCAAGAGCGG
Organism: Triticum aestivum; assembly: GCF_018294505.1. Taxonomy (NCBI): domain Eukaryota; kingdom Viridiplantae; phylum Streptophyta; class Magnoliopsida; order Poales; family Poaceae; genus Triticum; species Triticum aestivum. The sequence continues at coordinate 327,745,079 of NC_057807.1, read as the reverse complement.
GCTGACCGAAGCCTGTAGCAGCCTTCTAACAGGCTTTGAGATAAGAATTTCAATATATGTAAAATGGTACCGCATAGACAGTAGCCCCTGATGCTCGGTTCGGTGTTCGGAAAGAAAAGCCGGACTGAGGGTCTTTAGAAAGATAAATGCAGGAGTCATCAAAATATGTCAATATGGGATTGCAGGCTGTGCTGCTGACCTCTGCCACACTGACTGCGGAGGTCAAAACTTTGAAGGAAAACCTCGAGCGGTCCGAGAACGAGCTCGGCCATGCCAAGAAGCAGCTTGAGGAAAGAGAAGGTGAGTAATACCTTATGAAAATTGTACCTTACAGAAAAGGATTTGGTTGCAAGAAAAATGACAAGGATAACTGGGGTATTGCAGGGGCCACTAACGAGGTGGCGACCTTGAAGGAGGTGGTTGCCGCGGCCGAACGCAATGCGGCTGCGGAGCGCACCGAGCAAGAGAAACAGGAGGCGCGGGTGGCGGAGGTACAGCAAGAGCTCCAGGATCTCGTGAGGAAACATGAGAGTGGAGCATGACTCGAAGACTCGAGAGTCTGAGCTTGCAACGGCTCTTGAGAGTGCCAAAGCCGCTAAGGCCAAAGCCTACAGGGCCCTCCAGGAGATCGAGGCGGTAAAGAAAATAGCAGCGGGTAAGGCATTTTTCATGCAAAGTAAGCATGTGAGTGTTAATTACCTGTCGCTTACCCGAATTCGGAGCTCTCCAGGAGCGTTCGCAGATCTTCCTCGCAGCGTGTACAATGCTGCCGCATTCTACCGGGCTGAGGAGAGGAGCTCAATGGAGAAGGTCTTCTGGTCTTAGTATGCTGAGACCGGACATCCAGTGCCCCTTAGCGACCAGCTAAAGCAGCTGGTCGAGCTCCACAAGGCGGCCGAACAGGCCATGAAGGGCCTCATAGTTCGGCTATGGCCTAAGGAGGCTATGCCTGGGAGCTACTTCGGCCTGGTGCGGCGGCTGGTGGACGCGTGCCCGTGGGTTGAAGTTATCAAGCACTCCGCCTGTATCGAGGGTGCGCGTCGGGCCCTTGCCCGCGCAAAGGTGCACTGGGGCAAGATGGATGCCTAGAAGCTTGTGACGGACCCCCCCACCAGAGGGCAAGGAGCATCGCACGCCCGAGATGTATTATAGGAGTGTGTTGAAGGGCGCCCGCACTATTGCGGGTGAGTGCTCCAAAGATGTAATATTTGAGTAGACTCGCATTTTGTTATCCTGTGCACTGAAAACTTGGTTCATATGCGCTAAGCAACGCTTGTTAATTTAAAATATTACCTTCTGTGCGGCTGTTTATCAAATCTGAGAGATGGCAAGTCGTCGACTTCAGCCCCCATGCCACGAGTGCTGGGGTGTTCGGGATAAACTCGAGCGATCTTGTTCCCATTTTTGGGTCCATCTAGGGAGGCGCTCAACACAATGAACAAGGCAGCCGGACTTATAATGCTTGAACACTCTCACTTAGCCATAGAATTCTATAATTTTAAATTTCGGCGAAGCCCCTAGTTTTCGGAAGGCCGAATTTGGGGCGCTATCCACGCCTTGGCCGGACAGAATCCGTCTCCTCGCTCGAAGCGGCATAAGTCTTTAGGGACTCGCAAAGAACCTCTCGAACAGCGACCAGCTCTCGCCTCATCATGACGGTCAGTTTTAGATTTCTCCACTGAGGCGTTAACCCAGCTCAACTGGGGCGCAATCGCAGTGATTCTCCTAGTGCTACCTTAGCCGATAAAACAGAACGTAAGGTACCAAAACATGGGAGCCGGGCAAACCCAACTATTGACCCAAGAACATGATTCGGAGCCAATGCATATAATGCTATAAGTTCGGGGCGCCGCACTTGTGAAAGTGTTCGGACTTATCACACCATAACGCGGGAAACATAAGCCCCTGGTGTATTTAGCCGTACCAAAACGTACGGATGCAACATGTCATAGATGAACATATGTGTAAGAAAGAAATGCAATTAGAAGCAAAATGTGCTGCATTGCTTTATTCAATAAAAACTGCTGTAAGTGCAGGACGATACAAGTGGTGCGGTAAGCAAGGGGTGGGACTGTTTAACATGTCCCCCTCCAGGGGTAGGCTACGGAATAATGCATAAAACAGATTTAATGCTCATGATGGAGACCACCTGAGTTTTCGTTGTAGCCTTTCTCCTTCCCTGGCTGTTGCATCGTGGGTTCGGCATGTCTGCTGCTAGACAGGGCCTCTGACGAACGGAGTCCTGTAGGTAAAAAATAAAAGAAAAAGAAATGACACACTTAAGAGCCCCTGGTGCGGTTGAGCCGCAGTCTGGGCTTATCGTGGTCGAGCCCCTTGCCCCATGCCCATGGTATCTTCAGAGCGTAATGGAGTACACGAAGGGTCTGTCTTAATGTTTTACAGGGGCTGGGGTTGGGGCCGCACTGCTACGCGTGCTCGGAACATGCCAGGTGGTCGTGTTGTAGGTAACTCCGGGCATGCTTAGCTGTGTCCGGTCGCTTAGCAGCCGGACTCGAGAATTGCCTTAAAAGGCTGCTTTGTACTTCTGCCGCGAGAGCCGCTGTATGTTCCTCCATTCGGAGGGAGTGTTCAGTGTTTCCGTTGACCGTGATGACTCCTCTAGGGCCTGGCATCTTGAGCTTGAGGTATGTGTAGTGCGGCACCACGTTGAACTTTGCGAACGCGGTACGTCCGAGCAAGGCATGATAGCCACCGCGGAACGGGACTATGTCGAAGATTAACTCCTCGCTTCGGAAGTTATCCGGGGATCCGAAGACCACTTCCAGTGTAATTGAGCCTATACAATTGGCTTCTACACCTGGTATGACGCCTTTAAAGGTCGTCTTGGTAGGTTTAATCCTTGAGGGGTCTATGCCCATTTTGTGCACCGTGTCCTGATAAAGCAGGTTTAGGCTGCTGCCACCATCCATCAGGACTCTGGTGAGATGAAATCCATCAACGATTGGGTCTAGAATCAATGCGGCGAACCCACCATGGCGAATGCTGGTGGGGTGGTCCCTTCGGTCAAAGGTGATCGGGCAAGAGGACCATGGAGTGAACTTCGGGGCAAATGGCTCCATCGCGTATACATCCCTGAGTGCACGCTTCCGCTCCCTTTTGGGTATGTGCGTGGCATATATCATGTTCACCGTCCGCACCTGTGGGGGGAAACCCTTCTGTCCTCTATTGTTCGGCGGTCGGGTCTCTTCCTCGTCGTTGCTATGTAGCCCCTTGTCGCTGTTTTCAGCAATTAACTTGCCTGCCTGCTTGAACACCCAACAGTCCCTATTGGTGCGGTTAGCTGGCTTTTCAGGGGTGCCATGTATTTGGCACAAGCGGTCGAGAATTCGATCCAAATTGGACGGACCCTGAGTTGTTCTTTTGAATGGATTTTTCCGTTGACCGGGTTTAGAGCCTCTGAATCCGGCATTGACTGCCGTATCCTCACTGTTATCGCCGTTAATGCGGCGTTTGTTTTTGTTGCGACGCGACCTACCACTATGGTCCTTGATATCCGGACTGCCAGAATTTTTGTTGAGGTTGTTGCTGTGTGCTAGCCAGCTGTCCTCACCCGCACAAAAGCGGGTCATGAGTGATGTAAGGGCTGCCATGGATTTCGGCTTTTCCTATCCTAGGTGCTGGGCAAGCCACTCGTCGCGGATATTATGCTTGAAGGCCGCGAGGGCCTCGGCATCCGGACAGTCGACAATTTGGTTATTCTTGGTTAAGAACCGTGTCCAGAATTGTCTGGCCGATTCGTCTGGCTGCTGAATTATGTGGCTTAGGTCATCTGCATCTGGTGGTCGCACGTACGTGCCTTGGAAGTTATCGAGGAATGCGGCTTCCAGGTCCTCCCAACTCCCGATTGACTCTGCTGGCAAGCTGTTAAGCTAGTGCCAGGCTGGTTCTTTAAGTTTGAGTGGGAGATATTTGATGGCGTGGAGATCGTCTCCGCGGGCCATGTGGATGTGGAGGAGATAGTCATCGATCCAGACCGCGGGGTCTGTTGTGCCATCATAAGATTCAATATTGATGGGTTTAAACCCTTCTGGGATTTGATGATCCATTACCTCATCTGTGAAGCACAGTGGGTGTGCGGCGCCTCTGTACTGGGTGATATCGCGACGGAGCTCAAAAGAGCTTTGTTTGTTGTGTTCGGCCCGGCCGGACTTACTGTGTCCGGGGTGACGGTGATCGTCACGTATCGTGGGGTGCCCACGTGATCCATAGATCGATCTTGATTGTCTTGCCTTATCCTCCAATATGTCGCGCAGGTCCAGAGTGTTCCCCTGTGGCCTTGTGCTTTTCGAGCAATGTCGGGGTACGGGTCTAGTGAAGGGCCTGGAGGCCTCTCTGTCGCGACCACGGAGTGGTCGATCAGCCGTATTGTCTCCTGGTGATGCGGGATCATATGCCTCCACCTATAATCGGGGGAGGAGCTTACGTTTGGGGTAGCTTTTGGAGGGGCGTTCGAGTTCATGCTCTTCGGCCGCGAGGACTTCGGTCCATCTGTCGGCTAGCAGATCTTGATCAGCTCTAAGATGCTGCTGCTTTTTCTTGAGGCTGTTTTCCGTGGCCATAAGCCTGCGTTTGAAACGCTCCTGTTCGACGGGATCCTCAGGCACGACGAATTCGTCGTCGTCGAGGCTTGCCTCGTCTCCGGAGGGAGGCATATAGTCCTCTACCTCTTCTTCGGCCACTCTCTCATGAGGGCTGGCGTCCCCCTCCTCCTATGCTGGATCTTGCTGGAGTGGGTTGTCTTCGGCGCTATCCGGTGCCGGAATCCTCATTCTTGCTATGGCGGGATTTAGAGCGGAGCCGCTGACGCCGGCGCTTGGGCTGTTTCTTGGAGGGGTCATCCTCCGCTATTCCTTCGCCGTTCCCATCCTTTGGGATATCCACCATGTATATGCCGTATGAAGAGGTGGCTTTCCAGTGCCCGATGGGCGCTGGTTCTTGGTCGTCTCCGGCATCGTCGTCCATATCGTCGATGTCCTCAGAGTCGTAATCTAGCATGTCGGTTAGATCGTCGACAGTGTCTACCAAGTGGGTGGTGGGTGGGCTCTGAATTTCTTCGTCGTCCGCATCCCAACCGTCCTGGCCGCAGTCCGGCCAGGCCTCTCCTGATAACGAGAGGTACTTCAGCAAACTCAAGATGTCGCCAAAAGGTGAGTGTTGAAAGATGTCCGTCGCGGTGAACCCCATGATCGGCGCCCAATCGGATCCGACTGGAGGGGGCGCGGGAGGTCCGGAGTCCGGCAAGGAGTCCGGCACCTCAGAGTCATGAGCTTCATGGGGGACAAGTTCGGTGTTCGGCTCTATCGCCGTAGAGGTTGCAGCCCCCGAGGTGGTGTCTAGCCATCCATCCTTGGTCTGCGCAGCCGGCTCCGAGTCGAAGATCGAAGCGGGTTCGAGTGCGGCCTCCAGGGTACTGTCCGGCTGCAGAGCTAAATCATGCCCATCGTGACAGTACGGCACGCTCGGCTGTGGCTCGAATCCGTCGAGGATCAAGTCCCCGCGGATGTCAGCCGTGAAGTTCAAACTTCCAAATCTGACCTGATGGTCAGGGGCGTAGCCTTCGATCTGCTCCAGCTGGCCAAGCGAATTGGCCCGCAGTGCGAAGCCGCCGAATACGAAGATCTCTCCGGGGAGGAAGGTCTCACCCTGGACTGCATCGTCGTTGATGATCGAAGAAGCCATCGAGCCTATCGGTGACGACACAGAGGAACTCTCAATGAAAGCATCAATGTCGGTGTCAAAACCGGTGGATCTCGGGTAGGGGGTCCCGAACTGTGCGTCTAGGCGGATGGTAATAGGAGACGAGGGACACGATGTTCTTATCTAGGTTCGGGCCCTCTTGATGGAGGTAAAACCCTACGTCCTGCTTGATTAATATTGATGATGTGGGTTACAAGAGTAGATCTACCACGAGATCAAGGAGGCTAAACCCTCGAAGCTAGCCTATGGTATGATTGTTGTTCGTCCTACGGACTAAAGCCATCCGGTTTATATAGACACCGGAGAGGGCTAGGGTTACACAGAGTCAGTTACAAAGGTAGGAGATCTACATATCCGTATCGCCAAGCTTGCCTTCCACGCCAAGGAAAGTCCCATCCGGACACGGGACGAAGTCTTCAATCTTGTATCTTCATAGTCTTGGAGTCCGGCCGATGATGATAGTTCGGCTATCCGGACACCCCCTAGTCCGGAACTCCCTCAGTGGTTGAACAGGACCCCGTGGTGTGGAGGGCTGGATGAACAGTAGACGGTGGAGGGGTGCCCGTGGAGGGGTGGTTGAACAGTAGACGGTGGAGGGGTGCCCGTGGAGGGGTGGATGAACAGGAGCCCGTGGAGACTGGAGGAGGTCGACGGTAGCCCGTGGAGGCTGGAGGAGGTCGACGGTGGAGATGAACAGTATCTCGTGGAGTCACGTTTTGTCGTACGCCACACCCCTCCCCCCGCCCCGTTTCGACCGTAGCGCTCCAATACAAGTCCGTTTTGTCCGTTTTGCGGTATGCCACACCCCTCCCGATCAACAGGACCCCCATT
>NC_057807.1:327728499-327738151 GCF_018294505.1 Triticum aestivum | reverse complement strand
AGTCTGTTTCGTCCGTTTTGCGGTACGCCACACCCCTCCCGATCAACAGGACACCCGTTTCGACCGTAGCGCTCCAACACAAGTCCGTTTCGTCCGTTTTGCGGTACGCCACACCCCTCCCGATCAACAGGACCCCCGTTTCGACCGTAGGAGGTCCATTTCCACCGTTTGGCGGTACGCCAGGCCCCTCCCGATCAACAGGACCCCGTTTCGAACGTGGCTGGTCGAACACAAGGCCGTTTCCTCCGTTGTGCGGTACGCCAGGCCTCGTTCCCATCGCCTGTTCCATCCAAGCCCTCCCGATGAACACGACCATGCATTCCGTTCCGACCCAGCCGGTTGCCTCCCCATGAACACGACGACAACGCTGTTTCTCCGTTCCGACCCAGCCATGTACGTATGCACGATAGGCGTTAGAGACCCTGCCCATATGTACGTACGTGGCCATATTTTCTTTCTTGCACCCTCGCCGCTGTACGTATGTGTACATGCTACGTTCATGCCTCTACTACGACACGTGCGCGCCTCTACATCTACGACATGTGCGCGCCTCTACATCGACCAGTATGTACGTACACGTTCGCGACCAGAATGACAACGCTACGTACGCTTCGACCAGGTGGGTCCCGACTGTCAGGCACTTCCTTGCGTGCGAAGATGTAGCTGGTGGGTCCCAGCAGTCAGGGGGCGAATCGTTTCTTTTTTGCCCAAACACACTTCCTTGCGTGCGAAGATGTAGCTGGTGGGTCCCAGCAGTCAGGGGGGCAAATCATTTTTCCCCGGACGCACTTCCTTGCGTGCGAAGGTGTAGCTGGTGGGTCCCAGCAGTCAGGGGGGAAACGTTTTTTTCACGAAATATGGTGGCCCGTCCGGTGGGTCCCCGCTGTCAGGTGGAGGAATAATTATTTTGTGCGTAATAAGGAGGCACTTCCTTGCTACGGCCGTGGACCCAGCTGTCAGCCTCTCCACGTACAGTCCACGTCCGATGGAAGCCATTCCTTGACCATGTTCACCACGCCGCGCCGAGAGCACCAGGGCGGTGGACGACGGCGAGGCCTAGGAAGGGGATGACACGGAGACGGGGAAGACGCGGCAGTGGATGCCCACGCATAGAGGAGTACGAGGGTTCACTAGTTTGCTGTAGTGTGAGGCTGCCATCGCCGCAGAATAACAGGGGGTGTGGGTGAGTAGAGGGATGGCCTGGCCAGCGGTGGGAGTAGTAGGGGGCGGTGAGGCCTCCGCCGCATCGCAGCCGGCCACGGGAGGCAGGAGCACGAGGCACGACCGGCACTGGTTTGGGCGGCTGGAGCAAGAAGACCAGAGGTTGAAGAAGCACTACGGCCGTTGGATGGACATCGTATGGTCACTGGAGCTAGAATCTTGCATATTGACTAAGTTGACAAAGCCCTCTGTCCCCGTCAACTTAGTAGGCCCACAAGTCAGCCTGCCACTATATTGGGTCCCAGCTAACAGGGGGAGTATTCATTTTTTTGTGCTTAATAAGGAGGCACTTCCTTGCGTGCGAATATATAGCTGGTGGGTCCGAGCTGTCAGCGGCGGTAACGTTTTTTTCGCGAAATACTGAGGCCCTTTCGGTGGGTCCCCGATGTCAGGTGGAGGAATCATTATTTTGCGCGTAATAAGGAGGCATTTCCTTGCGTGCGGCCGTGGACCCAGCTGTCCGTCTCTCCACGTACAGTCCACTTCAGATGCATGTCGGTCGTTGACCACGTTGACCAGGCCGCGCCGAGAGCACCAGGGCGGTCGACGATGGCGAGGCCTAGGAAGGGAACGACACAGAGACAGGGAAGACTCTGCAGTTGTTTCCCACGTGGAGGGGTGTATGACTGAACGAGGGTTGACTGGTTCGTCTGCCGTCACCGAAGAATAACAGCAGGTGTGGGTGAGTAGAGCGATGGCTAGGCCAGCGATGGGAGTACGGTGGGGCGGTGAGGCCTGCGCGGCAGCACAGCCGACCACAGGGAGGAGGGAGCAGGCAGTCCCGTCGGCGCTTGTTTGAGCGGCTCGAGCAGGAAGAGCAGAGATTGAAGAAGCACGGCGGCCGTTGGATGTCCATCCAACAGTCACTGCTTGTGCGTCAACCTATTTTTTAGGAAAGCCTCAAATCTATGGAAAACAGCATACAACCCATCTGCCATTATTTCTAATAATTTACAGCACATTTGCTAATTCTTAAGGTTTTGTTTGGAGCCCATATTCTTTTTGTTAGCATTACAACCCATATTGTGGCCACGGTTAAAAAAATATACGAAATTTTGCATATTTCGGTGCGGTCCGAACTATTTTTAATCCCAAAATTCGACTCACATTCGAACTGATTTTCAAAATAAATGTATATCAATATAAAATCCAACAAATTCTCCAAGCATAAAGTTTAATGTAATTTAAAATCTTGAAATGAAAAAAAGATATTTGAAACTAATTGCCTGTTTAATGTGTTTTAAAAATGTACATCCCATTTCTCATTACTGATAGGCCATTTTCTCGGCCAGCCGAATGAAGCTCTCCTTGTCTTGAAAGATTTGCAAATCACAAAAAAACTGGGCTGTGGCCTTGGACCCAGCTGCCAGCCTCTCCACGTACAATACTCTTCTGATGGAAGTCGGTCGTTGACCACATTGACCACGCCGCACCGAGAGCACCAAGGCGGTGGACGACGGCGAGGCCTAGGAAGGGGACGACAAGGAGCCGGGGAAGACGCGGCAGTGGATGCCCACGCGGAGAGGAGTACGAGGGTTCACTTGTTCGGCTGTGGCGTGAGGCTGCTGTCGCCGCAGAATAACAGGGGGTGTGGGTGAGTAGAGGGATACCCTGGGCCAGCGGTGGGAGTAGTAGGGGGCGGTGAGGCCTCTGCGGCATCACAGCGGCCACGAGAGGCAGGAGCACGCGGCACGACCGGCGCTGCTTTGGGCGGCTGGAGCAAGAAGACCAGAGGTTGAAGAAACACTATGGCCGTTGGATGGACATAGTACGGTCACTGGAGCTAGAATCATTCATATAGACTAAGTTGACAAAGCCCTCCGTCCTCGTCAACTTAGTAGGCCCACAAGTCAGCCACCCACTATGGTGGGTCCCAGCTAGCAGGGGGTATTCATTTTTTGGTGCGTAATAAGGAGGCACTTCCTTGCATGCGAAGATATAGCTGGTGGGTCCGACCTGTCAGCGGGAGGGCGTTTTTTTCGCGAAATACAGAAGCCCTTCCCACGTACAGTGCACGTACAGTGCGTAATAAGGAGGAACTTTCCTTGCGTGCGACCATGGACCTCGTGGGTCCCAGCCGTCAGGCTCTCCACGTACAGTCCTCTTCCGATGACTCTCGTATGTTGACCATGCCGCGCCAAGCCCACCGAGGCGGTGGACAACGGCAAGGCCCCAGACTGGAACGACCCGGAGATGGGGAAAACACGACAGTGGAGTCACAGACGGAGAGGAGTGGGAAACTTGACTGGTTCGCGTGCGGGGTGAGCCTACACTCGGCAGAGAATAACAGGAGGTGCGGAGTGGAGGGATGGCCTGGCCGTCGGCGGGGTAGCATTTCGCTGAGGAGCGCAAAACAACGCCGCTGGACGCCGAAGGCTGGAGCAGGCGGTTCCGGAAGCGCTGGGGTAAGAAGACGAGAGATTGAAGAAGAATGCCGGCCATTGGATGTAAATCCAATGCCTTCTTAGGCTTCGACCTACTGGCCCACATGTCAGCCAGTCCATTTGTTTTTTTAGTCCATTTGGTGGGTTGGGTGAAACAATGATGTAGCATCTATGCAGCCCGTTTAAATCCCATTTGCATTTTTCTTGAAATCCGGGGACTTGCTGGGCTGGGTGAAAATATCATGTTGGGCTAGACGGAGAAATGTTATAAAAACATAAACACATGATTGCATGTCAGTAAAATCTTTGCAAGCTTATGTTCGCAATCACTAGGAGTTAACTTGGCAAGTTGTATATAAACAATTATTATTATTATTTTGTAAGAACTTTCAACTTACAATAAAATATCATTTTAATTTGATGAGTTAATAGTACGTGGGGTATTATTATTTTTTAGGCTAGGGGACAGTTGAGTTGGTTCTAGGGGAAAGTACTGGGAGAAAACTCAGTTTACATCGAAAATGAAAGTGGGAGAAAATTCAGAGACCTGCTGGGTCCACCTGAGGAGAGGAATATGTTGGGAGGAAGGAGAATCAAAGCACGGCAGCCGAGTGAACTAGTTTTTTTTACGGACAAGTGAACTAGTTTACATACATTAGCAAATAGCCACTAAAAAAGCAATCGGGTTAACGGGTTCTTAAAAGAAATATTTCGGACAAAACAGATAATTGCGACACATAGGCTAATGCATGAAACACTCAGATGATAAATGTGCTTATAAACAGATAAAGTACAACATCTAGACCTTCCTGGCACGCTTGATCATGACGTTGCGGCTGTCCGTGTACTCGTCAGTTACAGGAAGCAGACACGCCCTCATGTGCAAGATCTGCCTGTACATGTCGTAGCATGCGTATGCGTCCTTGGCCGCATAGGTTATGTAGGCTAGATTCAGAGGTACCTCCCACGTGTTCAGGTCGTCTTATTTCATGTTGGTGTATCAGGGGTCGATGATGGTCTCAGCAAGGTCAACCACGGAGTCCTTCTCCTGCCCGTTGCTGATGATCTTGTATTGCTTCTGGATGTCGACAAGCTTGTTGCACCAGATGGACGAATCGTCGCGTTCTTCCTTCTCTCAACCGTAGCGAAGCTGTAGTCGGCGCTGCCGATGAAACGGGCGAATGTTCCAGAACCTGGTGCTGCCATAGGACTGAACGGCGAACTAACTCCTTGCTGAAGTCCATATCCAGCAGGCTCACCCCTCGGATCGCCATTGGAGTCTCTTCGAGTGAACGAGTGTGTAGGCGGCGGAAGCATTTCGTTTTTCAGCTCTTGGGGAACTGGATTCAACAGTAAGCTAAGTGTGTACAGGTGACAATAGTTACTACCCCTCCCTCGTCCGCTGCACGCCCGGCAGAAGATGCACCCTCGGCGCATTCAAACGCCTTCATTAAGAAACCTACGCCGGCCACATGTTGGTTCACGAGCGGGTCTGTATTGGTACTGTAATAACAGGAGTTAGTGGTCACTTTACTTAAATTTAATTAGCTTTAGTAGAAATTTATACTTAAAACAATCAATGCATTGGCTCGTTCTATCAGTGCCACGGGATCAACATGCACAACAATTAGAATTATTATTCTCAGGACGCACATGATCAGCACATTTGTCGCACTTTCACAAAGATAATACTACCAAGTTTGAATTGTTTGTTATGGTTGCTGTCCTCTGCATCATCATACCGTGTTTCCCAGCTTGCAAGATTCAGAACCAACAAATAAGATCCAAATAATAAGTACAACAAAGATGCCTACACATCTCATTGATTCCCAGCTTGCAAGATTCAGAACCAACAAATAAGATACAAATAATAAGTACAACAAAGATGCCTACACATCTCATTGATTCCCAGCTTGCAAGATTCAGAACCAACAAATAAGATTCAAATAATAATTACAACAAAGATGCCTACACATCTCACTGATTCCCAGCTTGCAAGATTCTGAACCAACCCATTAGAGCCTTTTGATAAAGCGAATATAGGGATTAAATCCATCTTGGCTAGCCATGTCATACAATTGAAGAACTTGGCGAATGCCCTTGACCGTCACAACATCTGTAGTAGAGTATTCATGTTTGCACAGCATGTTTGCATAGCACAAACAAGGAGACATGAGAGCATGATTTTGCTTTAGTTGAACCATTTTGTGCAGTTCCACCAAAATTGAGAGATGTTGCTCTTGACCGTCACAACATCTATAGTAGAGTATTCCTGTTTGCACAGCATGTTTGCATAGCACAAACAATGAGACAGGAGAGCATGCTTTCACTTTAGTTTAACCATTTTGTGCAGTTCCACCAAAATTGAGAGATGTTGCCCACGTGACATTTTAGTTGAACTGCACAAGACACTCATTCCAAAAAAAATTGTTTTGTGCAGTTCACCAAAAGGTCACAGCAACAAGGTGAAATGGATATCCCTATCTGCACAAAATGATAGAAAGTAAACAGTTACTGGTCAATAAGAATATACGAAACATATACAAAATGAAAAGAAGCATCTTAATTATGTTCATGGCAATCATGCAAGGATAGTAGAAATTTTAAAATGTCAGCAATGCTTCATGTTATCAGAAGCATTACGATCAACAATGAGATTCCTCAAATATGGGATTACTTTAATGGTGGCATTGCTTGTTTACCAGACATAGTAAATCAACAGTAGCTAAAGAGTTGGTTTAAGGGCATGGGACCATGGGGACACCAGGACACTCAGCAGCGTAAAGGAGCAACTTACTTATCATACTGGGGAAAACAGCAGGAGTGCCATTTGTAACACAGTTTAATTGCATCTTATCATTGGAGGCATTAGATTAACAATAACACTGGTTAGACATGTCCCTAAGGTAACAGTGTGATCGCTTCATTTTACATGCGCTCTTATAGCAAAAGGTTGGTTTACCCGCAAAAAAACAGCAACAGGTTGGTATAAGGACATGCGACAGTGGATGCATCAGCACAATGTACCTACAAGGAGGCATAAAGAGGTGATGCCGAGCTTGTTCACGGTATGTGAGGGCAGCAAACCTAATCCTGGAGACCTTTTACTATGTGAGGGCAGCAAATCTAATCCTGGAGGCCTCTTACTATGTGAGGGCAGCAAATCTAATCCTGAGACCTTTTACTATGTGAGGGCAGCAAATCCAATCCTGAGACCCTTTACTATTTGAGGGCAGCAAATCTAATCCTGAGACCTTTTACTATGTGAGGGCAGCAAATCTAATCCTGGAGACCTTTTACTATGTGATGGCAGCAAATCTAATCCTGGACATACTCTGTTCCTTATCCAGTTTGTACTGCGTTTTCCCATTATTTCCCTTTTCAACCAAGAGACCGGTTGGGTATCCGGTCTCTACTACTTTCACCATATTATTTCCTCTTTGAATCAAGTCCTAGATTCATGCTACAACTTTCCCCCCTTTCTTCGTTGTTTGAACAAAGCCCTAGATTCGAATGCATGAAGTAGCTTTACCTCTAATAATACTAAAAATTTAGGTGGCTTTGGAAGAGCTGATGGGAGTAGAAACAGATGCACATGCAGACACGTGGGGAGCTGGGGAAGTAGAGCAAGGCCGATTTCGAAGAACTTATACCTGAGGGTCGTCGAGATGTCGGCGGCGGCAGGTCGGATCTGCGGACAATACGGCAGGGAGGAATAAGAGTCGGAGGACCTCCCGAGCCGGCGCTGTGCCGGAGAGAACAGCACGGGCAGAGGATCAGGCCCCTCCAGCAGCTGTGGGTTTCCTCCCTCGGCGGCGATGACCGCGTGAATGATGCACCTTTTAGTCCTCTACACACACCGGCCGAAGGGATCCCGGCCGGATCTGTGACCAGCAGTGAGCAGAGAGAAAATGTTGCTACCGCTTTCTTGTTTATATCTGGAGAGGATGAGAGAATGAAGAGAGCAACCCTAGTAAAGCAAGCGCTCAGGCCCCTGCGTCCATATATAGTGGAGTGATTATTATTTTTTCTCCACAACAAGCGTTTCAATTTGTGTACGTGGCATTAAAGAAAAGAAACTCTCTATTTAAGGTGACTACTCTAAGACTCCTACTTACTACTACTACAGTACTACCTCTGTCCTGGTTTATAGGTCCCTTTTATAGTTTGTGCCAAATTTTGACTAAAGATTTAACTAACAAAATGTCAATGCATGTCAAGAAAAATTATCTCATTGGATTCGTATTTGAACATAGTTTTGAAAAATCTAATGTTTGGTGAGATGCGTGAACATTTTCTTAGTTTAATCTATGGTCAAAATTTGGCATGAAATACAATGGGGACCAATAAACCCGGACAGAGGTAGTATTGTTCACTTGTGCTCCCCGCCCCTCCATTCATTGAACAACCCCACAAGTGAATAAACATACAGTAAGTACTGTATTTATATAGAACGAACAAGCTCGAACTATTTTCGCGTAGTTAAAACTTGAGGGCGGGGCTTTTCCCGGGCAGAACGCGCAGCAGTTTTTGGGTAGGCAGTTTGACAGAGAGGCGAGGAGGGTGAGCGAGTGTGGCTGTGCAATTTGACGGCGCGTTACTGCTGGAAAGACTTGTGATATGACCACTCACTATAGTCATGAATTACTGGCGCTTCGACCGGGGTGATACCCCCCTTCCGTTCCGCACTCTAATCTGGTGCATGACACGTCGACCCGGATGCTGGCTCTCCCACATGTCGAAGTACTAAGAAGGAGCAAAGAATGATGCGGTATATACTGGTACTATACTACTCCCTCCGTTCCTAAATATAAGTCTTTGGAGAGATTTCACTATGGACCACATACGGAGAAAAATGAGTGAATCTACACATAAAATGCATCTATATACATTCGTATGTGCTCCACAGTGAAATATCTACGAAGACTTATATTTAGGAACGGAGGGAGTACTACTCAAGTCGAAGGAGTGCGAACCACGACAGCCCAGTGAACCAGCCGTGCGAACCCCGGTAGCCCAGTGAACCAGCAGTAGAAAACAATAATGTGGTGATATGGCCATACAAAACAATGTGCTACGGTCCACACTATAGCATGTATAGTAACACTCCTCTTTGTTTGGATCCCTGAGTTAGAGCTAGTTTGGGTTGAAATAGCCTCAAATTATCGAAACAAGAGGGGTTAGTTTGAGCTAGTTTGCTCTAATCCAGCTAAAAGAACTAGCCCGGTGGAGAGGTTCTAATTGGGTTAGTTATCCTGGGCCCACTAAAAGAGAACTAAAAAAATCTCACCTGCCCGCACCAGATCGCTCCCCCCCTCTCGCACGACTCCTCTCTGTTCCCCATAGGGCCGCCCGCCCAAGCGCCGCTCTCCCTCTCTCTCCTCGAGCCGCCTTCTCCTTCCAGCCTCCGCCGCCCTACTCTGGCCGCCCTCTCCCTCCGACCTTCGAAGGTCGCCCCGCTCCCCCTTCACCAGTCGTTTTTCTCCCTCTGTCGTGCGCAGCAGCGGTGCATCTACCAGGGAGGTCGCGAGAGGGGTGAGTTTGTTCGTTCCTTCTCTGTCTCATGGCCATATCATTGATCTTGCTTGCTCTAGCACTAATTCTGATTTGGAAAAGTAGATCTTGATCAAACTTGCTATAGATTTGTGGTGCACGCATGGAATTGTTTGATGCTGCTTGAGGAGGTAATAAATCTTTCTATAGGCCCAAAGATCCAGGTCACCTTTCTAGGTATTTCAATTTTAGGCTTGCATTATTTGTAGAGGCCCAAAGATTCAGTTCACCTTTCTTGGTATTTCAATTTCAGGCTTGCATTGTTTCTAGAGGCCCAAAGATTCAGTTCACCTTTCTAGGTATTTGAGTTTCAGGCTTGCATTATTTCTAGAGGCCCAAAGATTCAGTTCACCTTTCTAGGTATTTCATTTTCAGGCTTGCATTATTTCTAGAGGCCCAAAGATTCAGTTCACCTTTCTAGGTATTTCAGTTTCAGGCTTGCATTATTTCTAGAGGCCCAAAGATTCAGTTCACCTTTCTAGGTATTTTAGTTA